>NC_081436.1:54346877-54646877 GCF_949786415.1 Peromyscus eremicus
AAAGAAGAAATTGAAACTAGAGATTCAATTTTTAAAGATTTATTTATTTTATTTTATTTTATGTATCCTAACATCTCCACATATTGTTACGTACAAAAGTGCATGCCAATGGAAGCCAGGAGTGTGTCTGGTCCCCTGGAGTTGTAAAGTGATCTGCTATGTAGGTGCTGGGAAATAAACCTGGGTCATCTGACAGCATGAGGTGCTCTTAACCCTTGAGCTATGTTTCTACCACCACAATTAGAAATTCTTGATTCATACTGACTTTGTACAATCTATCAAATGTGCAACCAGTTAATATTTTCATTTTGCATGGATGTTCATGTTGATGTCTTTTTCTTTTATCTAAGAGTTATATTAATAATACAAATATTTTGTACATTTCCCTTTTACTACTCTGACTGTTTGAAAAATATTCACACAAGAGACTATTTCTGATATATAGATGTATATAATGTAAAAAGATAAGCTCTAAAACAGTTTTCTTTCTGATGATACTGACATATTTATCATTTTTGGCTCTAAAAAAATAAGATAGTAGAATATTTCATTCCTTCTATTTCAATACTAATCAAAATGTACCAGCAAACCAACTGGAAAGAAATGATCACACATTTTATTTATCTTGGTAAGGCAACATATTATATTTTTAAAGAAAAATATCTTTTAAATCTTACCTACACTGAACAGTCTAGACATGACCCAGAATTGCAATCACTTCCAATGCAGAAAGTAATTGGACAGGGTCAAGTTTGGAGCCATGTTTTTAAAATTTATGAGAATCTTGACTCTCATCTTAAACATTAGCAATGACTCTGACTGTCACTGCTTAAATCACAAGAACCTCTATACAGAATTTTTTGACAAGGTTTTATGGTGATAATCACTAGTGAATATGAAGACAAAAATTCTTCATAAAGCTTCAAGGAAACTATCCTGCCCTTCATTTAAAAGATGGCAATAAAATTAAAACATACACCAAAGATCCCATTTGAACATATTTGTCAAAACATTAAAATATCAAAATTTGGGTTATTGACTGATACCTGAATTTTGTCTTCCCTTGTCTATTCATATATTTATTTGACTAAATATATGTACATAGGCCAAAACAAATGCATTATGACTCACCTTGCAAACTAGAAAGTTCATTTTGTATTAAAGTGACATCCAATTTTATTCATTGTGTTTTATATTTCCTTATTTTTAATGGTCTAACTTATTTTCTATTAAATAATATTACTCATGATCTTAATAACTTACCTTTTACACACAAAGAAACAAAAGTGTCATGTTTTCAGTCATGCAAAACAATTATACACTTTTAGCATACTTTGGGTCTTGGTAGAGTAACAGGATATGGTAGATTTAATGAAAAATGCCCCCCATAGGATCATATATTTGAATGTTTAGTTCCCAGTTCATGGACTTCTTAGGAAGGATTAGGATGTGTGTTTTTTTGAGAGGAGTTGTATTGCTGGAGGTGTGCATTGAGTTTTCAAAATCCCACAGGAGGCCTAGTCTTGCTTTTCTGTGCCTCATGTCTGTAGATCAAAAGGTAAGCTCTGAGCTACTGGGCAGAGACAAACCTGCTTGCCTGCCACCCTGCACCCTGCCATGATGATCATGGACTAACCCTCTGAAACTATAAGCAAGACCCCAAATTAGTGCTTTCTTTCGTAAGCTGCCTTGATCATGGTGTTTTGTCACAGAAATAGAAGAGTAACCAAGATATGTGAGACATTATAATAACAGTCATAATTGTGCATTAGTATTTCTGTGTTCTTTAAATAAATTCCATAGAGCTTTCTTTTGACTTTCTTTTATTATCCTTTTGACTTTCTTTTATTAATTTTTTTCATTCATTTTACACACCAATCAAAGATCCCCTCTTCTCCCAAGCCTCCCCCTCCCAACCTACCCCCACCCCTCCCACAAGAAGGCAAAGCCTCCCATGTAGAGGCAAGTCCAAGCCTTTCCTCTGCCTCAAGGCTGCATGAGGTGTCCCATCATAGGTAGTGAGCTCCACAAAGCCTGCTCATGCACCAGAGATGGATTCTGATCCTACCGCCAGGGGGCCTCCCAAGCAGATCAAGCTACACAACTGTCTCACCATGCAAAGGGCCTAGTCCAGTACCATGTAGGCTCCACAGCCATTGATCCAACTTTCATGAGTTCCCTCTAGTTCGGTTTGGTCGTCCCTGCATGTTTCCCCATCATGATCCTGATGCAGTTGCTCATAAAATCCCTCTTCTCTCTCTTTGACTGGACTCCTGGAGCTCTGTCTAGTGATTGGCTGTGGATCTCTGCATCTGCTTCCATCAATCATTGGAGAAAAGTTCTGTGTTGACAGTTAGGGCATACACTGGTCTGATCTCTGGGGTAAGCCAGTTCAGTTCAGGCACCCACTCCACTATTGCTAGTAATCCAGGCTGGGGTCATCTTTGGGGATTCCTGGCAACTTCTCTAGCACCAGGTTTCTCTCTATCTCCATGATGTCTCTCTCTTTCATTGCATTCCCCCTCCCTCCCTGTTCCAGTTCAATCATTCCATTACCTTATGCTCTTATCCCCTACCCCTACCCTCCATTGCCCACCCCTCATCCCCAGTTTACTCTTGGAGATCTCATGTATTTCCCCTTCCCAGGGTGATCCATACATCCCTCTTAGGGTCTTCCCTGTTAGTTAGCTTCTCTGGAGTTGTGGGTTGTTGCCTGATTACCCTTTGCTTTATGTCTAGTATCCACTTATGAGTGGGTACATACCATTTTTGTCCTTCTAAGTCCGGGTTACCTCACTCAGGATGACTTCTCTTTAGACATATTTAAAATTCTAAATGATCAGTATTGATCTGATTTGTATTAAGTATTATCTGATTTGTAGCAACCAAAACATGTAAGTTTAGAGTACATGAGCAATATGAAATGCTATTTTAGGTTATCATTTTAAATTAAAAATTGTATCATTGAAATCTAGAACTTTGCATGCTTTAATCACAATGTGTTTACAATAAAACTACACTTGCATATGGAGGTATCAAATGAAAAAATAAAATAAGATTTGAGTGTGCTAGGAGGCTCACATAAAGACTTGAAATCAAAACTTATGATACATTTGTAGTCATTTTTCTTCCATTTTGACACCTACTGTCAGCATGTTTTCAAATATTCATGTTTTTAAAGAAGAAAACCATGTTCTTTCTCTAGGTCTTTTTTTTCTTGTTGGCTGTACTCATGCACATCAAAGCTGGCACAGAAGCTGAACTGCCACCATAAGTAACACGTTCCCAGTAACAGCTGTCATTAGAACATACATAAGATTTGAACTCTGGGAATTTAAGTTCAAGTAGAGGAAATATTTTTTTTCTAATAAAATTCTCAAATAAATATTTTGGGGAAAGTGACATTCCAGGGGAATCTCAAGTGTCTAACAAACTTGCTCAGAAAATTTAAAAGAAAGGATGTATTAATTTCGGAATGATTTTTGTGATTTATGGTGAGATTTGACCTGAAATAAAAAATTTTAAGTGTTAAAATTATTTTTAAAATATTCAGGCCTATGAAAACCTGTGAACTGTCCTTTAGTAATTTGTCCTAGAGATTCTGATGACATAACTGGACTTCATATCTCATTCCCTATAGAAAGAGATCAGAATTCAAGTAGTTTCACTGACTCTTGCCTTTAATAACAGTGTCTCATAAGTCATTTGAAGTGATGAAATGTATATACTAAATTATCCACTCCAATGACTTTAGAGTTAGGTTTTTTTTTTTTAGAAGATACAGCACTACCATACCACTCAATGCTCCCAGCTTCTGTACTGTCAGTCTTTTACGTACAATAAATAGTGAAGCTCAGCCTCACTGCATTTTGCCTATTCCTGTGCTGACAGAATTGTGTGTATCAAAGTGTAGGAGTTCAGGAGAAGTGGCATACCAATCACTGTACGCAACTCTGGATGCTTGAGCTCTACAGTGATTTTATTTAAAAAATGCAAATTGACCCCAAGCTGCCCTTGAAAATTATAAAGTGAGATATGTACAGAACACAGCTATAGACCTTAAACACAAACACGTCACTCTACTGTGAATTTGCTGTCCAGAAGAATTTCTCAAAATGTGTTATTTTCCCATTTCTTTTTACTTTATTTATTTAGTCTTCTCTCATGCAACACATTCCAACCACAGCCTCTACTCCCTGTACTCCTCCCAATTCCTCCCACCTCCCCTTTCCCCCAGATTTACTGTTTCTCTGTTTCCTTACAGAAAGGAGCAGGCTGCACAGTTAATATCAACCCAACCGGGCATAACAAGATGCAATAAGATTAGGCAATATACATTCATATCAATGTATCAAGAGTCAGAGATGCCCCAACTCCCATTGTTAGGAGTCCCACCAAAAAACCACAACATATATGCCGGTATCTGGTTAGAATGATGCAGACACTGTGATTGCTGCTTCAGTCTCTATGAGCTCCTATGGGCCCTGCTGAGTTGATTTTTTTGGAAAATTTTTTCCTAGTGTCCTTGTCTACTCTGACTCCTTCAATCTTTCCTCTTCCAGATGTCAAAGTCTCATAACACTCTTCCCTTAATTCCAGGTCTTACAATCTTTCTACTTCCTCTTCTGTAGCATTCCCTGGATAGTGGAGAGGATTATAGAAAGGCCCTGTGTAAAAAGATGTTTTGAAATCAAAAGTAGTGATAGATTCACAATCCTAAGTATTTACTATATAAAAAAAAGCATTAATTTCCATAAGTGGGCAAATTTTTTTGTGTTTGAGTATTTATTGGTAAAGATTTCATTTTAAAAAAATAAAAGCAGGAAGCTATCCTTCAAAATAGGGGTAATGTGAACTAAGGAAACCAAACTATAACAAGTCATGTTTGATGATAATCACAGAGACTTAAGAGAATTGGTGTCTTATTTAGGGTTTCTATTGCTCTGACAAGATGCTATGATCAAAAAGGCAGTTGAAAAACAAAAGCTTTATTTGGCTTATACTTCTATATTGTTGTTGATCATCAAAGGAAGTCAGAACAGGAACTGAAACAGGACAGGGACCTAGAAGCGGGGGTTAATGTGGATGCCATAGAGGTATGCTGCTTATTGCCTTGCTTCCCCTGCCTTGCTCATTCTTCTTTCTCATAGAACCCAAGATCACCAGCCCAGGATGGCACCATACCAGCTACAGTGCGCTGGACCCTCCCTTCTCAATTACTAGCTAAGAAAGTGCCTTACAACCAGATTATATGGCACTGTAGCCAGAAGTTTTCCTGTGTCCTGCCTGGCTTGTGGTCAGGACAAATCTCTCACCCACTGATCCTGCAACTGCTTGGACCCAAGTAAACACACAGAGGCTTATATTATTTACAAACTCTATGGCCATTAGCTCAAGCTTATTACCAACTAGCTCTTACACTTAAATTAACCCATTATTCTTATTTATGTTCAGCCACATGGCTTGGTAACTTTTTTAAGTTCTGCCTCCACATCTTCCTTCCTTCCTCTGTGTCTGGCTGGCAACTCCTGACTCAGGCTTCCTCTTCACAGAATTCTCCTTGACTGCTCACCCATACTTCCTGCCTGGCTACTGGCCAATCAGTGTTTTATTAAACCAGTATATAAAGTATTATCCCACAGCATTTCCCCTTTTCTGTCTAAACAAAAAAATTTAACATAGTATAATTACATATAATAGAACAGTTATCAAGCAAGAATTACAGTTACAATATCTAGTTTATTTGTATTTGGCAAAATTAAAGAAAATATTCCATGTATCCTATATTTGTAAGTCTAAAGTTTCATATCTATTTTATCTTTTATCATAATTAAGCAAAATTATAATTATAACTATCTAGTCTTCAATTACAGCAAAGACCTCAGAAGGATATAATATTACCTAAGTAAACAGGAAGAGCACTGTAAGCAACTTCCCAAAATCTAGAATGATAGAGATAGCTATCTTCCTGGACAGTCAATCAAAGTTCCTCTGTAACATTGGGGCATCTATCTTCAGCCTTATAGGCCTAGAGTCTCTCAGTCACTTCTCTCTGTGTCCTGTAGAATGTCTGGCAGTCTTTTCTGTGAAGCGGGAACCTGAAGGAACATCTTGCCTTGCAAAGCTCAGTGGTCACCTTCCTATGGGTCCTGCATGTCCAATCCATACAACATTTTGTCAAGCAGCCCAGGCAAAAACAATTTCTTTCCCAAATGGCTATTTTGCCACAAAGAAGATAAACTCCATATGGAGTGTCTTTGATGCCCATCTTTCTTTTTGAAGTAAATAGGTGCTGCAAGGAGCAGATGTGTCTCACTATCCAGAAAGTCTAAATTTTTAAAACATTTTAAACTCCATAGTCTGTAGGTCTTTGAAGTGTTTGAAGATTACCTACATAATTAAATTATATCTATGTATAATTAACATGACTATAAGTTTGACTATTATAGGAGACTAATTATTAATCTGTATTTCTTAATTATCATTATAATTTAAATGAGCTGCACAAACATAGTATCTTAAACAAGAGTAGAAATATATATACAGTGAAACAAAATTAACTTTAAATTTGTATCAATAAATGAAAATCTATATCAATGTAAAACATTTTAAACAAGTTACTGCTCTTTAAAAGTAGGTTCATTAATCTACCTTTTTATCCTATCATATCTATACTATCCCCTTTTCTTCTTTAGAAAGAGATTACATTTATAATCAACCTGCTTTAAATAAAAATAAACATTTATAAACAATATTTTGGGAATTTGGGCATAGCTTCTCATACCACTTCCTGCTGGATGAAAGCACTGGCAATCTTGTGGGGATCCTGAGAAAATTAAGAATTATAGTCAAGTCCTGACTGGAGTAGTCTGTGATTGTCCAATTTTGAGGCTGATTTTGGATGATGGATCATCTGGGCCTCTCAGGGGCTCTTTCTTGATCAAACCATATGAACCTGGAAGCAATCCACAGGTTCTCATCTTCTGTGGAAACAAAAGCAGAACCTCTTTTTCAGAGCAATGTATCCTTAGACATAAATTTTGAAATCAAAATATTTTTTAAATATACATATTGATTTAACTCAGCAGCTTTTATAATCAAATGTCTTTCTGCAGTTAAAAATCCCAGAGACAATATAATCCAGACACTCTCTGTGATTTCCATCTTTACATGGCTTATTTTTATATTACATTTACTGTCTCTTTAAAGACTTTATTTTTTAAAACTATATTTCTTTATGTGACTGCATGAATTTCTTTTCCTCTCTCTTCCAAGCCTACATACATTTTTACACACACTGTAAACCATTTGGAGTTTTATTTCATCTGAATCTGACTTATTGTGAATTTATAATCCTTCTCTGACTAGGAGAGATTTTAAATTGCTTAACTGCTTGGCTGCTGACTCTACCCACCTCAGATTCCAAATATGGTGGTGGTACATTTATAGCCAGCTCTGGGAGCCATGCTACCACCAACTCTCAGAAGCAGTGGGTCTATGCCTCTATCAATGAGCATGTAGCCCAGAAACTTTTTATTTATTTTTCTTTTCTTTTTTTCCCAAAAGCTAAATCTAACACACAGTTTGGGCAGCTTGGAGATGCCCATACACCACTGCAAACCCACCATACTGTAGCTCAAGCTGGTACACCACAGCGTCTCTGTATCACAGCTTCCCTGAGAGACACAACTAGGAAGCTGTTCTTGGCTCCATTTTAGAACCTCTTTTTAAAGCTTTCTCAGGTTTTAGGTGGAAATTCTTGCCCCACATTTTGGTGCCACAGCATGGTACCATTTTCTCAATTGAGCTTACTTTCTTTCAAATAACTCTATGTTGACTCAAGGTGACATAGATTAGCCAGCAAAAGTGATTATCACCTGCCAACCTCTATAGAGAAATGAGAAAATATATAGATTAAAAATTACAGATTTTTACACAAAATAAGAAGATTTACATGTGGAAGCTGTCAATATACTTTCAACAAATAGTGAGTGAGAATTTAGAATTAAAGCCCTTGAGTAGATATTTGGAGAAAGAATAATTATAGACATAGATGATTTGTGAAGGTCAATAAGGGAATAAAGGTCAGGAAAGGGAATAATACAATGTAATGTTAATTCTTTTAATGTTGATTCTTTTACTTAAAAATTCAGCTGAAATGGCTAAGGTATGCCTAGGTAGACAAAGTCAAGTTCAGAAGAAATAGCTGAAGCTTGATCAAACACTAGATATGGTGAATTATAGACTTAAAATATAAGACTAGAATTTCTTTTGAAGAAGGAAAGAGCAAAACTACCACTGAGTCATGAAAGAAAAAGGCAGAAAGAAATAAGACCTAAAACCCGATATGAAGATAGCAAATGTATCAGTAAGATGAAGTAATTAAGGAGCTAGCCTCTGCCATGCAGGACCATAACAGATATTGGTCTGTCTTTCTGGTGTTTGTGTTTTGTTCCCCCACTCCTATTTTCAGCATCACCTTCTCATTTTATAATATATCAAACTCCTAGATTTTTTAGATTCATGTTACTATTGTAGACATCATTATTATATCAAAGATCAGAAAACCATTCATAAGACATTTATAATATATACAGTAAATGTCATAAATACCCTGAGTTCTAATCTTGGATCCATTAGCTTGTTGTTGTGAGTCTCGAAGAAGAAAACTTTGGCACTGATAAAAGAAGTAAAAATAGAGATAAATAAATGGAGTGATAACCCCTATACATTGGTTGGAAGTATTGATGTTAAAGTTTAACTTGTCTGCTTAAAGTGCTGAGAATAACTAACCCCTGAGTTCCCAGATCTAATCAGAATGTTTATAACATTGTGTTTCAGGTCCAGAGAATACTGTATTAGAGGGACCAGAAAAGAGTGTAAGAGCTGGAAAATAGATGGAAGGGCTGTGAAATACTGTCTTTTGAACACGACGTGACTAATGAAGCCTTGTACTCATAGCAGCTATAATTTCCTGCAATGGGCTACACAAAACTGAGCCTGTCAATGGTCAATCATGGATTGGGGAAGAGTTTCCAATGTTATTTCTTATTCCTGAACTATTGTTTACTGATGGATCCTGGGGGAATGACAGTCATTATATTCAATTTTTTACCTAGTGAGGAGCTGATAATACCTTTCTTGTGGTTGAATAGATGCTCCTGGATAAATCTAGTGAATCTCAAAGGGGAAATAAACAAATAAATTCATGAATATGGGAAGGTAATTAGTAGGGAGGAAGAAGTACAATAAAGGTGGGAGGGAGTTTGGATGTTATAGTACTGAACTCTTTGCAAGCATTTTTATGCCCTTTTATTCAAAATAAGGATCCCAGTTGGTGGTGAATTCACATCTGCAAACAGAGTTTTCTCCATCATATAGAGCCATGATCACATGAGAATGAAAATGTAAATTATAACAGAGGATGAAGTCTTAACTAATTATTCTTTATCAATAAAACATTGAGAGTCAGATATTATAGTAAGAACCTGAAAGATAAGAGAAGCAGGAGAACAACCATCAGTGATTTCCTATCTTTTCTGTTCCTTCCTCCAAAAGGGGCAAGATACTTTCTCAGCCCTGCCTTGCTACTTCCTGTCTCTTATCTGTATATGGTTCTACAAACTTCTATGGTTAATTTTGGTCACCTAGTAGCTAGCTCTGCCTCATGATTCCAAGCAAGCTTTATTTGTCAGAACACAATCAAAATATCACACAGCATTTCTCTGTTTTTGTCCAAATAAAGAGTAAAGGTTTTAACAAACACAGTATAACTATGTACAGTAAGTATAGTAACTATATACAAATATATACAGTTATTATTACATTAACAATGTCTAAGCCATTTGCATTTGATAAATTCAGAGAAAATACTCCATTATCTATTCTATCTTGGTGAGTCCAAAGTTTTGTACCTAATTCACTTTCTATCCTAACTTGTATTAAAAAAACAAATTTATGCTTTTATGTCTCTCAACCTTATATACTTTATGCTTCTTTGTGAGTTTCTTTTCTGAATTTGGTAAGAAGAAAAACTATAACAATAACCATCTAGTCTTCAACTCCATCAGAGACCCGAGAAGGTTATAATATTACCTGAGTAAACAGGAGTATCAAGCAAACAACTTCCAAAACCAAGAAATGACAAAAACAGCTGGCTGCCTGGACAGTCACCCAAGGTTCATCTGTGATGTTGGAGCATCCATCTTCAGCCTATAGAGCTAGAATATCTGATAGACTTTCCTGTGAAGCACAAATTTTGAAGGGCTGTCCTGCTGTGTCTTTATACGTTTCAGCAGTCACTTTCTTGTGTACTGCTTATCCAGTTTGGACAGCATACTGTCAGCAGTTGAGGCAAGGGCAGTTTTTTGTCCAATGGCTAACTTTTGTCACAAATAAAGTTAACTCCATATGATATGTCTTTGATGTCCATCATCTTCTCTAAAGTAGATTTATGTTGCCAGGAGCAGACATGTCTCATTGTCATGCTATTGAAAGATCTTAAATGCCATATTTTGTAGATAACTGGTGTTTGAAGACCATTTATCTAAACTATATTTCTGTTTAACCTTGAAAACATACCTAACATGACTACAAGTTTGATCATAATAGGTGACTAACTACTAACCTAAATTCATTATCCTAAATAGTTTATAATAATAACTTTCAAGAACCATACATTTACATTATATTGTTAAATTGGCTATATAGAAACCATACCTTAAATAAGATTATATATCTATATCTATTAAAATAATCTTAAATTTGTATCAAAATACAAAGATATCTTAAACAAGAATAGAAATGTATATATAGTATAATAAAAATAGTCTCAAATTTGTATCAATATACAAAATCTATACCAATGTAAAATATTTAAGGCTAGTAGTTGCTTTTTGGTTTAAAGGTACATTCAATAATCTACTTTTTATCCTATCATTTCTATATCTCTCCCTTTTCTTTTCAGAACAGGAGCCCTGAATATAATATCCATTGTGAGGCTTTCTCCTATTACCAATAACAACTTGTAACCAACCCCCCTAAAGGATGAAAGATATTTACAACCCACTGAATGATCAAAATCTGCCCACCCTACCTCTTGGGAATGTGGATGTCATGTTTTTAAAATTACTACCTGTTGTCTGGGGGCAGCAGCATCTTAAGGGGACCCTGAAAAATTGGGATAATTGTCAAGTCCTTGGATAACTAGTTGGTTCATTTGTTGTCCAGTCTCTGTGTAATGGGAAAGTGCAGGGTTTATTGAAAGTCCTGGCTAGAGTAGTCTGTGAGACAGGACTATCTCAGCTAGCTACCTTGAATTTATCCTGAGCAGTTTGTAGTCCAAAGCTGATCATTTAGTGGAGTTTGTCAACTTAGTGGTTTTTACTACCATCCAAGGGGAATCGTCATTGTGGGACCACATCCTCCTTTTGGAGACTTCAAAGGATGCTCTGAGGAATGGTCATGGAAATCTGCAGAAAACTTAAATATTTTAAGTGCCATATGCAGCAGATCTCAAAGAGGTTAAAGGAGCACAATTTAAGTAATCCAGATTTCAAAAACTTAATTCCTAGTTACTCCTTTTGGAGTAACTTAATTCCTTTTGGAAATGTGATATATCATCAGGCCAATTTACTGTTTTTCTTGGGCCATTTTCTCTGGATGATTCGTCCTTTTGCTTCAGATGTCTCATTTGTACAGTGGCCTTCAGATTCCTTAGTTGGATGCCTTAATTCTCCTGGAAAAATGAAACCCAACCCCAATCCTAACTTTGGGGAGTTTCTTTTTTGGCAAATTATATGTGATCAAATGAAAAGCAACTGTTAGTCTTTTAGTTTACATTGAATGGCCATGTTGTTTGATGAACTATTACCTCTTCTAATCAAGAGATCTCTCTTGTTCAAATCTAATCTAACATTGATGGTACCCACAGCATTTATTCTCCTATGGAAACAAAAGCAAACCCTCTTCCCCAATTTAATGCATATCCTAGTTTCCATTCTGAGGTCAACACATCTTTAAAGTATAAATGCTGATTTAATTCAGCATTTTTTTTCTATTATCCAATGTCTTTCCACTGCTGTCATTCCTTTCTCATTAGGATTTAGAAAGTTTAAGGTCAGTAAAGCATTGTGCAATCTATCTCTAGGGGAGGGGGTCTTTATTACCCATCTGTTTAATAAGCATATCTTTTAGAGTTCAACTATATCTTTCCATAACTGCTTGCCCTGTATGACTGTGTGGTATACCTGTAATATGCTTTACATTGCAATATGCAAAACAACAACAACAACAACAACAACAACAACAAACTCTTTCATTTTATTAGAGACATATGCTGGAGCATTGCCAATCTTAATTTGAGCAGATATACCCCATGATGGCCATAACTTCTAATAAGTGAATAATTACAGAATCAGCCTTTTCAGAACTCAAAGCAGTTGCCCATTAAAATCCTGAATATGTATCTATGGTATGGTATACATATTTTAATGTTCCAAACTCTATAAAATGAAGTACATCCATTTGCCAAATTTCATTTCTTTGAGTACATTTTGGATTACTTCCTGTAGGTAGTGTGGGGTTCCCGTGACCCCACCGAAGAATTAGGCCCACTGCCCATGGCAGACCTTGACTAAGGAGGGGTAGTGTGCCACTGGCCCATCACCCAGCCTCCTGGTACCCAGAGACAATCAGATGCAGTGAGGAGCCATGTCAAGCAGGAACTCATTTATTAAACATCAGCACACACTTTATAAAGCACCAAACCACAAACCAGCTTTCCTTCTACCAATCACAACAAAGGTCACATATTCACAAGCCTCTCCGGGTATAGCTCAGCATGATGATCATGAGGAGGATATGTATCTACATCATCTCTCCTGATCCCAAGAGCCAATCATAACTTTTGGTAAATAATTTGGGTCCCCACCTATATCACTTCTTCTCAGGCCTATCTTTGGCTTTTGTAGCTGGACATGTGCTCAGCACACCCACAGTAGTGAAGTTTGGTTATGCAAAGAACAAATAGAACATTTCCTTATAATTTCCTTGGCTTGTTGCCATATGATGGAAAATTATTTTCTCAAAATGAGACTTCTATCACATTTCCTATGAATAGTTGATAAATTTCATCATTACCTTGTGCTAGAGGGTCTGGTAGGCCTATAAGGGATCTGATATGTATTATATACAAGGGATGATTTCTATTTCTGATTATTTCTTGTAATTGAATAAATAACAAAAACGATTCTGAATTATCTGGAATAAGCTCAGCAGTTTCAATATGTAAAGCAACTCTTTCTATATATTCAGACTCAGTAAGTATATTGAGATGTTCTGGAAAATCTAATAATACCATGAGAATAGCATATAATTCTGACAGAAAATCATAAGGGCATTGAACCACTTTGCTTGAATTTCCTGACTTAAAACCTGCTTTTCCTGATGTGTTTGCATCAGCATAGAATGTAGGGGCTCCAGAAATTTGTGTTCCCTGTATAATATGAGGAAGGATCCATTAGTTCTCTTTATAAATTTAATTCTCTTGATGTTGGGATATTTGTTGCTAATTTTTTACCAAAGGTTACCACAAGTTCTTTGCTAATATCATTTTCTGTCCATAATGAAGACATTTTAGCATTAGTAAAAGGTACCACACTTTCTGTCAGGTCTATTACTGCCAATTGACAAAAGTCTTAATATTTCTTTCAGATTCAACTCAAAGTTATTTTCTGCATAGGTTTTAATTTTTTTACTGGTTGCATGGTAAAAATATCCATTCTAAGATAATATCTTCTCTCTGCATTAGAATTCCAGTAGGAAAATGTGTGGAATATAAAATAAATAGAATACAATCAAGCTCTGGACCTAAATGATCCACATGTACATCCGGTAATTTCTATCTACCAAAGCCAATTCTCTCTCAACCTCAGCTGATAATTTTCTTGGATTATTTAAATCTTTTTCACCTTGTAGGCTTTGAAATAAATTACTTGGTTCTTGAGTTGTCAATCCAATTATGGGCTGTAGTCAGTTAATATCTCCCAGAAATTTTTGAAAATCACTGAGTGTTCATAATTGATCTCTCCTAACTTGTACTTTCTGTGGTTGAATTTTTTTAAATCTATCTTATATCCTAGGTAATTAATAGAATCTCCACTTTGTATTTTTCAGGAGCAATTTGTAATCTCTAACAAGGCAACATTATCTTTACGTCTTCAAACATTTTCCCTAAGGTATCTGTATCTGAATCAGCCAGTAAGATATAATCCATATAGTTGTAAATTATAGATTGAGGAAACTGATTACAAATTATTTCCAATGGCTATTGTATATAATATTGACACAGGTATCAATGAGTCAATTCTAATAGTAAAAGGGTGCATAAAGTTACTCTATATTCTTCTTGCTTCCATTTTATATTTTATTAATTTTTGTTTGTACTACATTTTGCTCTGTAATTTCAAATATTGAAGGTTCATATGCTTATAGATTCTTGTATAGACTACAGGCTATCGAAATGTTAATATTATTAAAGAAGTCACAATCATGATACAATAGCCACAGTGGCTGATGACTTTGGAGTTTTGTTTCTTGATAAACATTCATATTTTCCATATACAGCATGTGAATGTACCTGACACTTGAAAATTTCAGTTTTGTTCATTTATCAAAGTCACAGTGGGATGTCACATCTGGATTTATATATGGATACCATTTTGAGGATATCATCAATTAGTGCGTTTGGTTTAAATTTGAAGTATTTTCCTAATATATTTTTCTGGAATCTGCAAATTAAAACATTTTTTCTATACTTCTTTGCAATAAAAATTGATATATGACAAAAAATCTAACAAAGATAGGCATCCATGTGATCATTGAAAACAGAAAGATAATTTAGGAAATAATATCTGTGTACTTATCACTAAAACATACCTGACATTTCACAACCTCCATTAAGCTTCCTCTAGTGTCTGTACTCAAGCTGGATGAGGCATGATGAGCTATGCTTTCCAAAGCTATAATTTAACTCCATTAAAGTAATTTTCTTCCACCATATCCTAACCACTAAAAATGGTAGTAGTATGACATATTTATTAGACTCCAATAACTACAGATATTCAACTCAGTGCTTCATGAGTATTATGTCATTTATTTGTGGATATACCTATATATAAAGCTGACATTACAAGTGTATTTGTGAGTATCAATTTGCATTCTAGGTTTAGCTAACTCTAAGATTAAGAAATATGCTTTCTACCACAACCTATAGTTTCTAATGATGTAAAACAATATTGAAACCTCACGAGCTATCAATAAGTGATCATCAAATGAACACATTTATGCAGATTGTTCCTTGCTTCTAGGACAACGGCTGTCTGTGGTATTATATTCCCCTAAATATTGTGCATGCTAATAAACTTATCTGGAGTCAGAGACAGAGCAGCCACAATATTAAACATAAAAGATAGGCAGTGGTAGTACACGCCTTTAATGCTAGCATTCCAGAGGCAGAAATCCATGTGTTCAAGGATACAGCCAGGCATGGTGACTCATCACGCCTTTAATCCCAGAAAGCAAGCCTTTAATCCCAGGGAGTGGTGGTAGAAAGCAGAAAGGTATATAAGGCGTGAGGACCAGAAATTAGAAGCATTTGGCTGATTAGGCTTTCAGGCTTTGGAGCAGCACAGTTCAGCTGAGATTCATTCTGGATGAGGACTCAGAGGCTTCCAGTCTGAGGAAACAGGACCAGCTGAGGAACTGGTGAGGCGAGGTAGCTGTGGCTTTTTCTGTCTCTCTGACCTTCCAGTATTCACCCCAATAACTGGCCTCGGGTTTGATTTTATTAATAAGAACTTTTAAGATTCCTGCTACGGTCTTAACATTAATTCTTTAATTTAATTAGAATTCTATACTAACACAATGAACGTTTAATAATAAAACCACCTTCAGAAGAGTAATACCTATTACTCCATATAAGCACAATATCATAACTTTGAGACAAAATCAACTACTTACATAATTTTATAATATAAAATTAAAAATTTGTATTCAAAATAATTTTGGTTAGTTTGATCAAGTCTATCTTCTTCAAAGATTCACATAATTCAAAAAAAGCTGTTGTGAATTTGTAGTGTTAACTTCAGATGTTCTTCTTCCTCTCATATTTGAAAAACACTTTATATGAGAGATTTTAGATTCTCTAGATTTTCTAAAGCTAATATAAACTAAATATAAGTGGTTTTAAGAATTCAATGCTTATGTAGGAGATTTCTGGAAATAAAATAGTTATGTATTAAAAGTAATAAATTCTTTATATCAAAAACAATGTGTATACAGATATATTTTATTATAGGAGTCTATTAATATTACATAAGCACAGATACACACATATACATATAACTAAATATTTAATAATTGTATTTTGTCTTAATATACATATATATATATATATATTGCCCACAAATCCTCATACTAAACGTGAAGTTTATGTATTTACATCTTTATTTAGTTCAGAATGCAGTACTTACATGGTATGAAACTATATATAACACTTTGAATCTCTCTCCCACTTAATATAATGTAATTAAGATTTGTAGCGACAGAAAGATGGCTCCAGAGATTATGCTGATGATACTAAGAACCTGTGCGTGTTACTTTATACTTTCAATTTTTGCAGATCTGGTATTTGCAGACCTTGAGAAGAGATAAGCCTATATTATACAAATATAGCATTAATGTCTTTGCAGAGATGTCTGTAGGGAAGAGCCAGAGGAATGTTAGGTTAGACACAGAGACACTAGAAGGTGGAGTAATATAGCCACAAATCAAGGAATGACAGGAATAAGAATAAGAATAAGAATAAGAATCAGAACAAGAACAAGAATAAAGAGAAGGGGAAGAAGAATAAGGGGAAGAAGAAAGGGAAGGGGAAGGAGAGGGAAAAGAAAAGCAATTAGAAGAAGAATTAAATGTTCTGTTCCCTACTGTCTGCTGAGGGAGTATCACCTTGCTATGGCTACATTTCAGATCAAGAAGATGAGTATTGTATTTATTCCTATATATTGTGAGAATAATTTTTTTTTCTAAATCTCAACTGAGAAAATTTGCTAATATGAGTTTTCTGCATGGCATTTATATTAGAGGATTTGTCATACCTTTATGTAAAGATGAAACCTTGGTTCCTGTTTTCTTGGGATGCCCATTGGCAATGTTCACTAATGGAAAGATTTATAAGTGCGTTGATTCATGATATTGACTCAATATAACAAGTAACCATCTCAAATTAATAATTTTGAGTTTCCCAAACACATCTATTAAATGATATCATAAAACATCAGAATTATTCTCCTGTGATCTGACAAGTGTTTCTAACACTATCTGTGAATTAAAAAAAATTCCTTGAGATTTTTTTATTTGATAAATTTAATAAATTTCTAAAGCTACATGTAAAGTTTGTAAACTTGATGAAAACATTAATTAATGTGTTTATTCCCTGGAAATATGTAAATTGAGATTGAAAATGGCTTATTGAATGTCATTTTTTTATCAATTTAGAAATCATTTTCTTCAAAGGCAAAATCTCAATGGAAATTAGAGATTAACATTTGAAAAGCACAATTTAGTTTATGATAATGTAATACAGAATACGCAATTCATTATATTAAAAATTATTCACAAGGCAGTGCCTACATATCTCTGCAATACCAGCACTTGGGAGAAAGAAGCAGGAAGATAATAGGTTCAAGGTCAGCCTAAACTTCCCAGTGAGACCATTTCTCAAAAATATCATAACTCAACTACATATACATACATCTACATGTATGTATGAAAACATTATAGTAGAAAGGGTACTGACTATACAGGTAAAGGAAAAAATCTAATGGGATGAAGAATAACAGAGTAAAAGGAAGAAAATACCAAAGATCACATTTTTTCTCAAGAGGAGGTTGTAGGTTTTCATCTATACACCATAACTTAAAACAGAGAGAGACTGTATAGAATAGTCATTGTCAACCTTCCTAATGATGTGACTCTTTCATGCTGTTCCTCATGTTGTGGTAAACGCCCCCCCCCAGCCATAAAAAATATTTTTGTTGCTACTTCATAAATAATTTTGCTACAATTATGAATTGTAATGTAAATACGTTTTGGATACAGAAGTTTATAATGGTGTCCCAACCAACAGGATGAGAACCACTGATTTATAAGGACTGTGTGGGATGGGATGGGGAAACAGGATAAGGCTGAGTATTGCACATGGTGGTGTTAATATTAGCAAAATGTGATAATATAAGACCATTATTTTGTATGGTGACTAAAAGTTTAACAAAATCACATAAAAGGGAAATAAACTGTTAGGAGACTTAATCTGCATTATTGTGCCAGCTGGTTTTTAAGTGAATTTGACACAATCTAGAGTCATCTATGTAGGAACCTCAGTTGAGAAAATGTCTCCACAAGATCCAACTATAGACAAGCTTGTAGGGCCATTTCTTTCTCTTTCTTTTTCTTTCTTTCTTTCTTTCTTTCTTTCTTTCTTTCTTTCTTTCTTTCTTTCTTTCTTTCTTCCTTCCTTCCTTCCTTTCTTTCTTTCAATTCTTTTCTCATACATTACATCCCAACTACAGTGTCCCCTCCCTCATATCTTCCCCATCCTCCTCTCCACCCCACCCCACCCCCGTCCCCGAGATCCACTCCTCCATTTCCCTTAAAAAAAAAAAAAAAAAAAAAAAGAGCAGGCTTTCCCAGAGATATCAACTAAACAAAGCCTAACAAGTTATAACAAGACAAGGCACAAACCCTAACGTCAAGGCTGGATGAGGCAACCCAGAAGCAGGAAAAAGGTCCCAAGAGTGGCAAAAGCGTCAGACCCGCTCTCACTCTCACTCTTCGCGGTCTCGCAAGAACACCCAGCTACATAACCATAAATTCTGTTCAGTGGACCTATGTCAAGCCAAAACAGGGTCCAGAGACCATGATTGTCACCTCAGTCTCTGTGAACCCCTATGAGCCCTGCTTAGTTGATTGTATAGGCTTCCTTCTCATGGTGTTCTTGACCCCCCTGTATCCTTCAATCCCACCACCTTCTGCATGTTCCCCTTACTCCACCTCATGTTTGGCTGTGGGTCTCGGCATCTGCTCACATCAGTTGCTGGATGGCACCCCTCTGATGACAACTGGACAATGAGTATAGCCGAATATTATTAGTAATCATTTCATTGAATTTTTTTTCCCCGTTGGATTTGGTTCTATCATGGGTCTGTGGGATATCCATCCTTTGGTTCCTGGCCACCCAGGCAGTGTTAGGTGTGGGCTCTGTCTTGTGGCCTGAGCCTTGGCCACTCCCACAGGTTCTGCACCACTATGACGCCAGTGCATTTTGCTGTCAGGACAGATAGTGGTTTGAAGGTTTTGTGGCTGTGTTGGTAGCAGCTAGAGGATTAGCTCAAATGGTACAGCAGTTTCTTAATTAGTTATTGATGTGAGAGACCTCAGTGTATTGAGGGTGGTGCCATACCTTGGTGGGTAGTCCTGGGTTCTGTAAGAAAGCAGGCTGAGCAAGCCAGTAAGCATTACTACTCCCTGGCCTCTGCATCAGCTCCTGCCTTCAGGTTTCTGTACCATTTGAGTTCCTGTCCTACCTTCCTTTAGTGATGAACAGTGATGTGGAAGGCTGAGCTGAATACACCCTTTCCTCCCTAAGTTGTTTTTAGTCATGGTGTTTCATCACAGCAATAGTAACCCTAACTAAGACAACTTATATCATAAATATATATTCTAAGTTTATGCTTGCAATTTAAGGAAAGAGAAATTATAATTGGTTGCTTCATTTTAGTTTTTTTTAATAAGGTCAGTAATTATTACAAACTTTCAGATTCAGATAAGAAATGGTTTAAATATTAATATTATATATATATATATATATATATATTTCCAGCAATACAACAGATATGATAAATTGTTATAACAAAAGTGTTTTCATTTATGTTCTGTTATGTAAGTTCTTGTTTTTTTGTTATAGTTTTGTTATTTTTTTATTCTTCTCTCATACAATACATTCTGACAAAAATTTCCAGTCTCTCCACTCCTCCATGTTCTGCTCCCACCTCCCCCTTCCCAGATCCACTCTTCTTCCATTTCCCTTCAGAAAAGAGCAGGAGAATTGCTGCTCTGACAATAGGTTATATATGATTGATTGACTTAAAATGTAATATTGTATGAAACCATTTTTAACTCAGAAACTTTACATAATGAAAAGTAGCCTGTGCACATACAAGAATTTTTTCTAATTCCATCTATTTTTCTAAGTGGCATTTAATGACCTTTATTATCTGATCTTTTGGAACTCACGTAATAATATCAAGTCCAAATGGGATTACAAATTCATCTGATTTAATTTCCTTAAGGATGAAAACATAGACTAGAAGTTCAAAAGTCAGTTTTCATAAATTTTATAGGGGGAATAAAGGATAGATGACATGTAAGAAAATATGTCACATACAGAAGAATGGTGAATTACTGTCTGAGTAAATATAGGAAATACAATGCATCTGTGTTTGGGGAATCCATTTATTATTTTAGTTCCTGCCTATATATTGACTGGCTTATTTGTGATTAACTAAGTACAAATATTCATGAATTAGTCATTGAAATTTTGCCATCTGTAGTCACTTTATGGTAAGTTAACTATGCTCCAGTAGATGGATCTGTCTTCAAGGGCAGCACAAATTGGACTTGGTGATTTATTTAATACAACAAAAACAAAGGTACATGAAGTTGAGAGGAGGGTACAGGTTGAGATTTGGATCAGGGAAGTCATAGGGGTAAATTTGATCAAAACTCATTGTATGTGCGTTTGAAATTCACAAATTAATAGAATATGTTTTTTTAATGTAATACTTTCAGGAAACTGTTATAATTCACTTTATTTTAGTTTATAGTCCAAGGTACAGTCCACCATAGTAGGGAAGTTATCATTACAGGTGCTTGATACAGTTGGCCATACTTACTTTATAGCTTAACAGAGATCACAAAGTACATACATGCAGTATTCTGCTCCCTTTTCTCACTCTTATATACTCAAGAATCCCTGGTCTAAGGAATGGTGCCACCTGCATTGTGTAGGTCTTCCCACCTCAATGAATATAATGAATTCCACATACACATGCCCAGGGGCCTATGTCTCTGCTAGTTCTAAGTCCTGTCAAGATAAAAATTAACACTAAAAATGACATACAAACATATCTACATAAGATATTACAGTAGTTTTACTAAACTGTGTCATTATAATTATTTAGAAAATTTGACAGCATATGGACAGGCTTTGTGAGAATTGTTAAGACTAAAGGTTGAGCCATGGTTGTTCAAAGTGTTTGGACTGATTAACAGGAAGTATGGAGCCATCAATATATTAAATATTTAGTGTTGTTGGGCTTACCTTTGAAGATTGGTAATTTAGTTTTGGTTGTGTTGACTTTGGAAATTTATTGGACATCCAAGTGCAGAATCAAATAGATAAAGGTCTGTGTTTTATATCAGGCATGTAGTTTGAAGACAAAATCTTCAAAATAACTTGAACAAAGAGATCACTTTTAAAGACATGAGTGGCTAAATTCTCTTGAACAGAGACACAGATAGAGAATCAAAACTGTAGAAGAACTTTAAATAAAATAGAGCTAGTGTATACAGAATGTTGAGAAGTGTTAAAGAAATGTTGTGGGATGTTTTCTAAAGTAATCAAGTAACAGAATAAAGGAGATACTGATGACCAGCACCACACACACACACACACACACACACACACACACACTATTTAACATTCCAAATTTTGAGTTCTGAGTTACTAATGATATCATCTGATTACATTTGTTCCTGGAACAATAATATTAACAAAATATAGAGGGCTGAAAGTAATTTTTCAGACAACCCTGTTAGAGATGCATGTCCTCTAGCTTGGCATGCCTAGATGGCAAGCCCATAGACGTCTGATATTGGTGACCTAGTTGGCAAAATGATATTTAAAAAAGTCTAAGTTCCAATAATAAGAAACATTGAAGAGATTTCCTTATAATTTTGGGTAAAACATTGATGGAAATTAACAATTTCCAAGGTTTTATTGGAAGAGAGTCTACCTTGTTCAGTTTAGGCTTGGTAGTCATGTTGGTGATAATTTATGGATGTAACTTCTGATTCTTTTTTTGTTGCTATTCATACATTTTTAATTTAATTTAAAAGTTTACTTTTTTTCCATTTTACATACCAACCACAGTTTCCCCCTTCTCCCCTCCTTCCCTCCTTCCACTCACTCCCTACCTTCCCCCACCCCACCCCTATCCACTCCTCAGTGAGGGTAAGGCCTCTCATGGAGAGTAAACAAAGTCTAGCATGTCCTGTTGAGGCAGGACCAAGCCCATCCCCCATATCAAGGCTGAGCAAGGCATTTCTCAATAGAGAATGTGCTCCAAAAAACCAGTTTATGCACTAGTGATAAATCCTGGTCCCACTGCCAGTGGCCCCAGAAACTGCCCAAGCCCCACATAACTCCCACCCACCTTCAGAGGGCCTAGTTCTACCCCATGCAGGCTCCCCACCTGTCAGTCCAGAGTCAGTGAGCTCCAACTAGCTCGGGTCAGCTATCTCTTTGGGTTCCCTAACATGTTCTCGACCTTTTTGCTCATATAATTCCTCCTCCTTTTCTTTGACTGGACTCCAGGAGCCCCACCCAGTGGATAGCTGAGGGTCTCTGCATCTGCTTCCATCAGGTACTGGATGAAGTCTCTATGATGACAATTAGGGTAGTCACCAATCTGATTACAGGGGAAGGCCGGTTCAGGGAGCCTCTCCACTCTTGCTTGCAGTCTTAAACTTCTGAGATACAGGGATGCACAATCACACAGCAAACTCCCGGGTAATCTGGCTCTTACAGTTTCTCCACCCCATCTTCTGCGATGTTTTAGGTGCAGGAGTATTGTGTGGATGTATCCATTGTGACTAGGCTCCACACCTTCACATTTTGATTGGGTGAGGTTTTTGTATATCTGACTTGTCTGTGACACCAGTGAACGTGCCAAACTGCACAGGGAGAAGCTCACAAAACCTCAGTCCTGCACAAAGTACAGGTAACTGAGGAAAACTAGGAGTGGGAGAGGTGATCTCCTCCAGAGAAGGACACGTCAATTGATTGCTTAATGCTAAATGATCAGCCCCGAACATATACATACAAGTAACATTATACTTACTGAACATGCTATATTTAGGAATATATATGCATATATATAATTGTTTACAATAACAATTAGTGAAGTAAGAGGCCATGAGTCTGAAGGATATTGAGGAGGAGATATGAAAGAGTTTAGCGGGAGGAAAGGGAGAAATGCTATAATCAAATTTTAATCTCAAAAATTTGAAAAGAATTGCTCTCAAAAAACAAAACTCTGTAAGACAAAAAAGAGAGTGGTCTAATCATTTCTAAACTGATTAAACAGAAAATAGATTGGGGAATTGGCAATTACCTTGAGAAAGAAGACATGAGTTCAATTCTATTCTTGCTGAGCAAGCTGTGTATATAGTAAGCAAGTTACATGGTTTACTATATTATAGAATTTAAATAAAACCCACCATTTAGGAGTAAAGGAGCTTAGATAAAGCAACTAGAGGAAAGCAATATTCAAGACAAATTATGAAAGATGGCATGGTGCTGTCCAGGGACGAGAATCAGATGATAGTCAACCCAGGCAAGGAAAAAACAATAAATTCTGAAAACCCTGAAAATGTATGATATGACCCAGGAGAAGATTCTATATTCATATCACTGGCATTCTTATTTATGTTTAAAAACAACCAGAAAAATATGTATGCTGCATGTGAAAGTACACTGGCTTTACACCAATTTTTTTTTTTTTTGCTTTCATTCTTCATGTAGTTTATCAGCTTTGATTCAAAAATCCTTAGGGGAAGATTTGCTTCTATATAACAGTGATGCTTCTGAAAGCTGTAAAGGATTGTTGGGTTATGAAAATGGGCTTTCACCATGCTCACTTAAGTGTTTGAAGAATATTTTGTTTACGATGGGGTGTTGGTGATATTGCTTGTCACTTCCCATTACCTTTTGATCAACATGATAATGGGAAGAGCACCTCCAAAAGCAATTGACTCTGACATTGTGAATGTGTTTAATGGCTTTCAGTTATGGCTATGAGTTCCAAGTGCTAGCCAGTTGACTTCCACTTTAATCAATTATTATAACTCCATGAGACAGTTAAATTGAGTGACCTCTAGGGCTACATGCTTGAAATAACATTTGAGTAAATCTATATAATATGTAGGCCAAGTGGTAAATCCCAACTTCACTCCATAGAAGTATCACTTAAATGAACTTGGCAAATAGCCTGTTTCAGAACATGACTGATTGTTTTTTAAAGTATAAAGTAAGTGTATACTCTAGTGGATCACACTGTTGTAAGATGAAGATAAAATAGAATATTATTATTTTTCTCTGCATTGTATTCACTACATTTTTAATATTATTTACACTAATTCCACTCTCAGCATTCATGTATATATAGAAATTGAAACACAGTACTGATAGATTAAAGTAGTATAATTTAGTTATAGTTCTGGTCATTGAGATGTACAATGTTTAGCCTACAAAGTATTGAAAAATCTGAAGTATGTTGTGTTAAAGGGCAAATACCTATTATACACATGCAATAAAACAGTTGTTATCGAGTACTCGATTAGTGTGTATTATGATCTGCTTTATATTTATTTGAACACTAAGAACTTTTTTCAGTATAATATAATTGTCTTAATAAAACTGTGCCTTTAACCAGCTGCCAAGAAAAGTGGCATCCACTGTTTTCGATGTGTGTAAATTAGCCTTTTTGACCATCACTTTTACATTTGCATAAGTTGAAACTCTTCATGTGGAAAGCAATATCAATTCATAAGCAGTAAATAAAAGCAGTTAATTAAATACAAACAGTTCTGTGTTAATAGTCTATAATACTGAAAACACATTATTTTAATAAATTAAAAATTTCAGCCCCATTCTTAGCTTGATGTTACATTTCACAATTAGTTTTCTGTCTCCTTTATAAAATGAATTGTTCCTCCTAAGTGTTCATTTTTTTATTTTAAACATAATTGGTATTGATTCTTAGGGAATTTCACATCATGCACCTCAATCCCACTCATTTCCCAGTCCTTGAATTTTAGTCCTTCAACCTTGTAGCATCCCCCGAAAAGGAAAACATAAAAAGAAATAAAATAAAATACAAATAAGAATATTAATTCAAACAAACAAACAACAACAAACAATCAAACCCTTCACTCCTCCATCTTTCCCACTTTTCCATTGTCTCTTCATTCATGTTAGTGGCATTGGGAGCTACCATGTATCATGCAGTATACCCTTTTGTCCAAACAGTTTTCCTTGCAAACATTCATTGTGTAGTGTTTTGGTCAGGTTCCAGGCCCCTGGCTTCTGGTACACCATCAGTGCTGGACCCTCACCTAATCTTTTCTAGGATATCCTGCTGTTGTCCCAGTCATGGAGATTCTGTGACTCTGGTTCCACAGGACCAGTCCCTTCATGTACTCCAGCAAGTCATAGATGGGGTTGATGCTAGGGAGGGCCAACTCAAAGCCCATGGTATGTGCCTGGGTGGTAGCTGAGTTGGTCAGTCTGGGCTACTTGGACTGTTCCCCTCCGATGAGGGACATAGACAGCTTTCCCATGTTGTCATCTGGGGTCGTGGTGCCTGCCCTCCATCCCAAACTGCTGCCAAGAGCCATCGTCTGGGTCCATGGCCCTAACACAGCCAGGGTCTACATCAGTTTCTGGAGCTTTTGTTACCACAGAAAGCTGTGAGGATGCCCCCGGGTCTGGGCCACCACATGTGGCCACTTTGGTGCCCAAAGGCCATGTTGCCTCAGGGACCACTCCAATCTGAGAGGCCTATGCTACCACCTGGGGCTATGGTGACAACCTGGCCTAAGCTGTTGTTAATGGCCATGACTGGTTCTGTGGTCTTGATTCAGCTGGGGTCTGTGTACATGTCTGTTACCCGTTTTACCACAGGGGCCCATGCGAACCATATGTTAATGGCCATGACTGGTTCTGTGGTCTTGATTCAGCTGGGGTCTGTGTACATGTCTGTTACCCGTTTTACCACAGGGGCCCATGCGAACCATATGTTGAACCATGTTTTGAAGTTTGTGGGACATCGTGAGCCGGCTCCACCCCTCACTGGCCCAAGGGAGATCTGCCCCCCTCATCAGGGAGCTGAGACCATCCCCTGCTGGTCCCAACCCTAATAGCAGAGCAGGCTCCTCACACTTAAAAAATGTTTATTTCTTAATAGCATTCAACACGATCTGTAACAAAAAAAAAAATTCTGAAAATCTTTTTTAGAAGAAATTTATCTGGAGTTTAAATGAGTAAAATACTAAATATTAGGCTTGTTAGATTTTACGTATACATTCTCAAAAATCAACTAGTGTACTCAATTGTTCCTATAAACAAGTTATACAACTACAACATTTGTATAAACAGTAATAGTGCAATACCAACACTACTAACATTACTATTATTATTACTAGTATTACCTGCTTGGCATTCACATAAAAGAAATCACCAGTAACTTTAATATTGTTCTTTCACTTAAGAAAGATAGAAATTGCTTGAAGGAGTTTTATATAGAAGTATAAAATTAAAATAACAAAGCACATACTACATAAATGCTATAATTATTTACTTTAATTCATCATATCAACATAACTTCTTAGAAGAGACCACAGTCTAACACATCTGAGTGGCAGTCTTTTATTTTTGAAATTATAACATATGACTTCATTTCCTCTTCCACTATTCTTCCTCTGAATGCTGCCCTGTACCTCTCCTGGTTTGTTGTTTGTTTGATTTTTCAAACTCATGGCATCTTTTTTCATTAATTGTTATTACATTCACATATATGTATATGTGTATATGTATGTATATATGTATATAAATGTATATATATTTATATGTGCTTATGTATACCTAAATATAACCTTCTCACTCTATATAAAGTTATTCATATATATGTTTTCAGGGCTTAGCAATTAGTAGTGGATAACTGATTGGTGTGCTCATCCTCAGAGAAGCCCATTCATTTGATGCATACATTTTCAAAGGCTCTTATTTTTACTTGTGTTGTCTTCTAAAATCACTGCTCAGTTATAGATTTTTACTTTAGTTCTTCACTATCATATCAACATAAAAACAGTTAATGTTACAGTGTGTTATGACAAAATTATTAAAAATAGTGACATAAAATTTTATATACATGTAACAATAATTAACAAGGAATAATATATGTTGAATCTGAGATGGGTGGGGGTAATGTAGAAGCAATACTCATATGCAAAAATCTCAAAAACTTAAATTAAAAAATAAGAATATCGTTTTCTGAGTCTTCCAGATCATTAATAATGTGGTATTGAATGAGCACTATGACAAATTTCTTCTGTATTTGAATCCTTATCATTTATCATGTATCACATCATTATTTTGTGTTCATAAATTGTGAGCCTTAATATTGACATCAATATGAATTACTCCTAGGGTAATTTTATCAAGAGCCCTATTATGTTATTGCCTGAGAACAAATATTAAAATACTATGTAGCTAATACATATTTTATAATATTATATTTTTTCCATTTTATTTCAGTATTTACACACTTATGTCTGTTTGTGACAAGCACAAAGCCAACATTTTGAATCATAAACATATGAGCATATAACCTGGACTAACTATAGAAATCAAGAAAGCAAAAAAAATGATTATGGTAGGGGTAGCTCTAGAGAGGATAAAAGGTATTTTAAAAGGGGAAATGGGAAACACAGGATAGAGGGGTTCTTAACTACAGCATGGGCAGGAAAACAATAAAAAGGGGAAGGGAGAAAGGATGGAGAAACAACACTGAAGGTATTTGAAAAAGCCATAGTGAATCACATTATTTTATGTTTACCTAAATTTACATGTATTTAAATGAAATTATTCCATTTGGGATGATCTTTTTTCTCTAAGGGCCTTAGGTCATTTTATAAAAACCCAGGTACCAGACATGAGATGTTTCCTTTTGAGTTGGTGGTCAGAGAAATACAAGAGAATCAAAACACAATATAGGCTATTGCTGTTGCTCTTTTTATTTAATCTTTTTTCTTGTATGTTTCTTTCTTATATTAAAATAGATTCTTTTCTCATACAATATGTCCTGACTATAGTTTTCCCCCCTACTCCTCCCAGTTTCCCCTCCCCTTACCCCTCTAGATCCACCCTATTTCTGTCTTTCATTAGAAAAGAGATAACAACCAAACATGAAAAAATATACAAGGATGAAGCAAAAACAATCATACCAAAATTGGACATGGCAACCCAACAGGAGGAAAAGAGTCCCAAAAGCATACACGAGTCAGAGACCCTGTGCAAGGTGATAGATATAGATCTATTTGTGTTATTCTACAAGTTGACATCCACTTAGGCACCATTTGTTGAAGATACTTTTCCTTTCCCATTGAATATTTCTGGATTCTTTATCAAAAATCAGGTATCCATAGGTATGTGGATGGATGTCTGTGTCTTCAATTGGGGTCCATAAATCAACCTGTCTATTTTTATGCCAACAGCATGTGGTTTTTTTACTACTACAGCTCTGTAGTACAGCTTGAAATCAGGGATGGTGATACCACCTGACATCCCTCTGTTGTATGGGATTGTTTTTAACTATCCTGGGTTTTTTGTTTTTCTGTATAAAGCTGAGTATTATTCTTTCAAGTTCTGTAAAAATTGTGCTGAAATTTTGATGGGAATTGTGTTGATGGGAATTTGTAAATTGCTTTTGGGAAGATGACCATCTTTACTATGTTAATCCTACCAATCCATGAGCATGGGAGATCTTTCCACCTTCCAATATCTTTTTCAATTTCTTCCTTCAGAGACTGGAAGTACTAGCCATACAGGTCTTTCACTTGCTTGATGAGAGCCACACTAAGATATTTCATATTATCTATGTCCTATGTCCGTTGTGAAGGGTGTTGTTTCCCTAAATTCCCTCCCAGCCCATTTATTATTGTGTATAAGAGGGCTACTGATTTTCTTGGGTTTATTTTGTATCCAGCCACTTTGCTAAAGGTGTTCACCAGTTGTAGGAGTTTCTTAGTAAAATTCCTGGGGTCGCTTATGTATACTATCATATCATCTGCAAATAGTGACACTTTGATTTCTTCCTTTCCAATTTGTGAATTTCCTGGCAAATGGGTGGAACTAGACAAGATCATCTGGAGTGAGGTAACCCAGACCCAGAAAAACAAGCATGGTATATACTCACTTATAGGTGGATATTAGCCACAAATTATTTATTCATATATATGATAACCATACTAAAAATCACAGACCCAAAGAAGCTAAGTAACAAGAAATGCTCAAGGGGGAGACACATGAATCTCTCTGCAAAGAGGAAACAGAATAGACTTCACAGGTAGGTAGGAGAAAAAGGTCTGAATGTGCAGATGGTCATGGGAACAGGAGAGATCAGATGAGGGGAGGATGGAGGGAAAGTACTGGGAAAGACAACTGGAACAAGGAGCATCTCTGGAATGAGCTAGAAACCAAGTACAATGGAAACTTCCAGGAATCTTTAAGGGTGATCCTATCTAAGACTACTGGCAATGGGATATATGGAGCCTAAATCAATCATCTTCTGTATCCAGGCAAGACTTCCAGTGGAGGTATTGGGACCCCAACCCAGCCATATAACCTCTGACCTAAAATTTGCCCTGCCTGCAAGATATGCTTTTAGTTAATACAGAAATTATGATAGTGGCCAACTAATGATTAGTCCAGCTTGAGACCCATACTCTGAGAGGGAACCCACCTCTGATAATGCCTATAATGCCTAGAGCTCCAAGACCCAGAGGCTAGATATCCCAGAGACCTAGTATGAACCAAACATGACTGAAAAAAGCAAAAAAGTAAATGAAATAATTCTCAATGATATTTTGCTGTACTCTTTGATTGTTGCCTATCACAATGGTCATCAGAGAAGCTTCACATAGTAACTGATGGAAATAGATACAGAGACCCATAGCCAAACATTAGGTGGACCCCAAAGAATCCTGTGTGTAGATGTAATTCTGAACGGTTTTATTAAATAAGAAACACAGAGCCAAATGCAGAGTTAAAAGCCCCAGAGGTCAGAGAGCAGTAGCTAAGAGCTGAGACCAAGACAGCCTTCTTATCACCCGCTGCTGCTGCTGTCCTTCCCCTGAGAAAGAGACCTACTTCTTGTGTGTCTGTCTTTTTATTGACTTTCTGTTCTGCCTTCTCATAGGTTATAAACCCAAATACATGACCTCCTTGTCACTGCCTGTCTATACAGACCTCCAGGTCTCTATGATTGGTATTGAGATTAAAGGCATGTGTCTCCATGCTGGTGGTGTCCTTGAATACACAGAAATCTGCCAGTCATGTGATTGGGGATTAAGGGCATGTGCTACCACTGCCAGACTTCTGCTAAATGGCTTGTTATTAGCTCTGACCCCCAGGCACTTTTATCTATTAACATACAAATAAAATCACATTTTAGCACAAATAAAATATCACCATACCTGTGGAAGAGGTTGAGAAAGAAGTATGGGAGCCAGAAGGACCAAGGGCATCATGGGGAAACACATAGAGTCAAATGATATGGTCTCATGGGGGTTCACAGGGACTAAATCTGTAACCAGAGAAGTTGCATGGGACTGATCTGCGTCCTCTGCATGTGTGTGTCAGTTGTGTGGCCTGCCCATCCTATGGGACTCCTGGAAGAGGCAGCAAGGGCTGTCTTTAACTCTCTTGTCTGCTCCTGGGACCTTTTCCTCTTGCTGGGTTGCCTCATCCTGCCTTAATAGAAGAGGAAATAGGTGACTAGTCTTGATACAACTTGATGATATCCCATGCCTGGCTGATATACATGGAAGGCTTTCACTTTTCTGAAGGGAAGGGAGTGGGAGTGGATAGGTGAGAGATTGGGGGTAGAGACTGGGAGGATAGAAGAGAGGGTTGGGAAACTATGAATGGGCTGGGAAAATTAATAAAATTGATTAATTAATTAAAGAGGCAGAGACACACTCGCTCTCACATTCAGAATTACAATAAAAATACTAAGCTAACAGCTATAACACATATGCAGAAGAACTGGTATAAACCAATGTAGGTCCTGTGCTTGCTGATTCAGTCTCTATGAGCTCATATGCTCCTTGCTTAGTTGATTCAGATACCCTCTGGCTCTTACACTCTTTCTGCTCCTCTTCCATGGGATTCTCTTAGCTCTGAAGAGAAGGGTTGACTGGAAACCTCTAATTTAGACTTTCTCTTTGCATAAAGTCTGGCAGTAGGTCTCTGCACCAGTTCCTATCTGCTGTCATAGGAGCCTCTCTTACGATGACTAAATAAAGCATTGAACCATGAGTATAGCAGAATATCATTAGAAGTCATTTTATTGATGTTTTATTTATTTATTTGTGTGTGTGTGTGTGTATGTTTGTAGACAAGTTGTGTTTGGAGGTCTTTGGGATTTCTAGTCTCTGGTTCTTAGTTACCCAAGTAGTGTCAAGTGTGGGTTCTTTCTCATGGAGTCGGCCTTAGGTCAAATAAGAGATTATTGGGCTACTGCCACAAAGTTCTGTGCCACTACTGTTCTAGCATATTATGCAGGCAGGACAGAGTTTAGGTAGGTCAAAGGTTTTTAGGCTGTGTTAGCGTCTACATTTTACTTTTGGTAGCCTGCAGAGTACCTTTCACACTCAACAAAGTAGAATTTAGGGGTGAGGGCTCCAAGTATTCACTAGCTGGACTTCTCCATGTTCAATGAGTAGTGTGGGTATTGTTTACCTGATTTCTTTCTCAGTCCAATTATCTTTTGTATATATATATATATATTTTTTTCTGAGTTAATCCTGTATCCAGCTACATTGCGCTAAGTATTTATCAGCTGTAGGAGTTTCCTGGTGGAATTTTTTGGGGTCACGTATATAGGATCATAATATCTTCTCAAAAATTATACTTTGACTTCTTCCTTTCCTTTTTTTTTAATTTTTATTTTGCAGTACAATTCAGTTCTACATATCAGCCACAGATTCCCTTGTTCTCCCCCCTCCCATCCCCCTCACCTTCCCCCCAGCCCGCCCCCCATTCTCATCTCCTCCAGGGCAAAGCCTTCCCCACAGACTGAGATCAACCTGGTAGACTCAGTCCAGGTAGGTCCAGTCCCCTCCTCCCAGGCCGAGCCAAGGGACCCTGCATAAGTCCCAGGTTTCAAACAGCCGACTCATGCAATGAGCACAGGACCTGGTCCCACTGCCTGGATGCCTCCCAAACAGATCAGGCCAATCAACTGTCTCACCCACTCAGAGGGCCTGATCCAGTTGGTGACCCCTCAGCCATTGCTTCATATTTCATGTGTTTCCGTTCGTTTGGCTATTTGTCTCTGTGCTTTGATGTCCTTCAGCTATTTTATTGCTCCAGCTAAGACTTCATGTACTATATTGAATAGATAGGGAGAGAGTGGACAACCTTATCTTAGTTCTGATTTTAGTGCAATTGCTTTGAGTTCCTCTACATTTAATTTGATAATTATAGGGTTGTTTAAATTGCCTTTATAATGTTTATGTTTGTACCTTGTATCCATAATCTCTCTACAACTTTTAGCAGGTAGGGGTGTTGGATTTTGCCAAAGTCCTTTTCTGCATCTCATGAGATGATCATATGGTTTTTGTCCTTTAGTTTGTTTATATGTTACCGATTTTCATATATGGAACCTTCTCTGCATCTCTGGGATGAAGACTACTTGATCATCTTTTTGATATGTTTTGGATTTGGTTTGCAAGTATTTTATTGAGTATTTTTGCATCTATGTTCATAAAAGAAATAGGTCTGTAATTATTTTGTTGTTCTTGTTGTTGAGTCTTTGTGTGGTTTGGGTATCAGGGTAACTATGGCCTCATAAATTGAATTGTGTAATATTCCTTCTGTTTCTATTTTGTGGAATAATTTAAGAAATATTAATGATAACTCTTTATTGAGAGTCTGATAGAAATCTGCTCTAAGACCATCTGCCCCTGGCCCTAGGATTTTTTTGGTTGGTAGACTTTTAATGAATGCTTCTATTTCACTAGGGGCTATAGGTATATTTAAAATTGATTGCACTTGATTCCACTTTGGTAGGTGGTAGCCATTGAGAAAATTAACCATTTCTTTTATGTTTTCCAATTTTGTGGAGTACAGGTAATCCATTGCCTCATGATTCTAGAGCTTTCCTTGGTGTCTGTGGTTATGTCCCACATTTTCATTTCTGATTTTAATTTGTATATTCTCTCTATATAATTTAGTTAATTTGTAGAAGAGTTTGTCTATTCTTGTTGATTTTATCAAAGAACAAACTCTTTGTTTTCTTAGTTCCTTTTATTCTTTTTGGTTTTTATTTTATTGATTTCATCCTTGCTTGATTTTATTTTCTTGCTATCTAGCCCTTTTGGGTGTGATTACTTCTTTTTGTTCTAGGAAGTTCAAATGTGCTGTTAAGTTGCTAGTATGAGGTCTCTGTATTTATTTAGGTAGGCACTTGATGCTATGAGCTTTTCTCTTAGTACTGCTATAATTGTGTCCTATAAGTTTGAGTATGCTGATTATTCATTATAATTAAATTCTAGAAAGTTTTTCATTTCTTTATTTCTGTCTTGATTCATTTTTCACTCAGGAGATAGTTGTTTCATTTCCATGAGTTTGTAAATTTTCTGTTGTTTCTGTTCTTGTTAATATCCAGCTTCAATCTGTGCTGGTCTGCTATGATGAAAGGCGTTATTATAATTTTCTTGTATCTGTTGAGACTTGCATTGTGTCCAAGTACATGGTTAATTCTGGAGAAAGTTTTGTGAGACTCAGAAAAGAAGGTATATTCTTTTCTGTTTGGGTGAAATGTTCTGTAAATATGTTAGGTCTTTTTAGTTTATAAAATCCGTTATCTCCAGTATTTCTTTGTTTAGTTTTTGTCTGGATGAAATGTCCATTGGTGAGGGAGGGTTTTGAAGTCTCACATTATCAGTGTGTGAGGGTCAATATGTGATTTAAAATGTAGTCATGTTTCTTTCACAAACTTGTGTGCCCTTTTGTTTAGGGCATAGATATTAAGAATTGAAATGTCATCTTGGTGGATTTTCCCCTTGGTGAGTATAAAGTTTCCTTCTCAGTCTCTTTTGATTCTCTCTCTCTCTCTCTCTCTCTCTCTCTCTCTCTCTCTCTCTCTCTCTCTCTCTCTTGTGTGTGTGTGTGTGTGTGTTTCCCTTCTTTTGATTTCAGGGGTGTCTAATTTATTCTATTGCTGCGAGCCACAGGAAAATGGAATGGAATTCGGCTACTATCACAAAAGCTACTACTTAGAAAGGTCAAGGACTTTTCAAACTATGGCTTAAGAAATCTTAGTGATATTTTAGCTTTTGTATTTATATTAGCCAATTCCTTCAATGATTTCCTTGTATACTATGTATGCTTCAAAGAACTCATAACAGTGTATTTTATCTGAAATACCTATCAGTCATCCAAGGCCAAATGATCTCCTGAATTAAGGCAAATTAGCTTGGACCCTCCTTTCTCATACACCCTTAGTGGTATTTATACTAACATTATAGACTCCTAACATTTACCTAACCACCCCTAGGAATGTAGTTTGAGCACACAAATTCTGTTTTTCTGATACATTAACTGATTTTTAACTCTTAGTTGACCTCCCCCTTTACTATTCCCCTTTTGAGCTGGAAAAAAAAAAAACCTGACAGTCATTGCCTGAGGAAAACTCTTGTCTGCCTTTATAATCCTGTAAGACTTCAAGCCTGGTAACCTTGCTTTAGCTACAGCACTGCTATTGCATGGGTATATAACTGTAAACCTCAGAGACTTGAAGATTCTGACTGGAGAACTAGATGGAGAACTAGAAGAATGAGATGGAAGATGAAGAATGAGAATGGAAAGAACAAGAACAGAAAGACCAAGGTGGGGCAAAATTAAGATGAGAAAATTAAGATAGAACACAGAGGGAACAGCAGATAAATATAGAGAGAAATTGGGCAAGAAAGGAGCTAGGCATGAGTACAGAACTGTAGCTGTGTAGATAGAATCTTATCTCAGAGGAATAAAGTAGATAGACTAAGGTCTCAGTGTACTTAGATTCTTTTCCTGAAAATAATCCGTGCCATTGGTAGCTTCACTTCTAGGCCCCTGAAAAGGCTAGTCCTTAATAATCTTCAAGACTCTATGTGTTTTCATTTGTGTAATTAACCTCCTTAGGTTGAAGGTTTCCTTCTAGCACTTTCTGTACTGCTGTATGTGTAATTGATATTGCATAAATTTGACTTTATCATGGATTACTCTAATTTTCCTCCCAGAGTTTGAAGATAAGATCCTAATGTTAATGATACCTGACATTTTGAACATAATACTTGAAATAATTTAACTAGATTTGACCTGAAAACTCCTCTTTGAGGACTAGCTTCTAAAATTTTTAAATGAATAAAACATTAACAATTGTTTTATTCTCCTTGAACTATGGTGGTAGACAACTACAACAGAATAACATTTTAGAAACACAACAGTACAGCTGCACATATGAACTCAGAGTGCTCATGACAGCATGCATAAGACCTATGCAAATGAAACCGAGAAAAAATCCCAACAGTGAGAAAGGAGGTCCTAAAGTTCTGACTGAATGGCTACTGGTCATTGATAGATTCTAGGAGAGGAGAAGTCAGTTTTCTTTAATTATGTGAACTATGGTATATGGACAAGTCTTCAGTAGATGAATATACACCCAAGAGTGTATAGATATTAAATGAGCACTGTAGGTCTTAAACATGAACAAGCACACAAAGTTGGGTGTGTAGTGAATCATGAGGTGAATATGAGAGGACTGCGGGGAAGTCAATAAGATCAAAATGCAATCTATGATATTCTCAAAGAGAAAATAAAATATTGAGAAAATTTCTCATTCTATGCATGCCATTTGCTTCCATTACATATTTTCTCATGGATAAACATGCTCACTTTCCTTTTAGATAAAGTTCGTCACTTACATTGCATTTCCCCCTTGTTTGTTTACTTATTGTATTCTATTAATCCCTAACTGCCATCTCAAGTACATTAACATATTTTAAAAGTATAACTTGTCATGGAACTCGAAACGTTTTTACGTAAGTGAACACTCATTTTTTCAGGCACAATCCTAGCACACTTCTTCTGCAGCTGTCAGGTTAAGTCTTTTTATCCTGGATTAAATGAGAATTGTGAAGAAAATATTTCATTAAATTTCCTTTTTCTGGCAGTTTTACAAATTTGTTGTTGTTGTGGGAAATTTGGGATTGCTATTGTTCACTCAAAGTATCTCTACAGACATTTAATTCAGTAAACAATGATGAAGGGGCAACCCACCAAACCCTGTGCAGAATCATATTCTCAGTTGGCCATGGAAGCATGTGCTTTTAACAATAAAACTTCGTCATAACATGCAATATGCCAAGAGCAACATTATATTTCCATAAACAATTACTCCATTAAAGTAAATTAGTTACTATGATGCCTAATTTTAATTGTCAACTTGAGTGAATAGAGAGATACCCACAGAATAGAAAAAAACAAAAGAAGAAAAACAGCACCAGTTTTTGTTTGGATGATTAATTTTCCAGACAGTATCAGATCATGAGATCTCTAACCTAATAAACTGGCTAATTTTTTGATGGATTCATGACTTAGTGGTGCTATTTTGAGGTGGAAAAGTGATACCATGTGGTTAAAAGTATTAACGCTACATCTTGCCCTGGCCTCTTCTTGAATCCCTGAATTTTTCTGTTAGTTTGTTAACATGATGTTAAATGAGTTGGTCCTTCATACACCTCTGCAACATGATGAACTGAGCCTTCTGCAGCCATTAACTAATATAAACCACTACTCTCATTTTTGGTAGGTATTTATCACCGTCGTGAGAAAAACAATCAGTATAATCACTTTTTTATTTAAAATATTCTCTGCTGAACTCTATCCAACTCAGTGAAAGTATTGTGAAAGTGACCAACTATTTTGTGATTGGACATAATACTTCCTACATAACATAGAGCCCACATCTGGCTATGATAATAAGGCCAAGAATCTGTGGCTAGGTGGGTTATAGGGCTTAGGGGAAAATCTAATGCTATTGTTATATTATGTGGTCAGAGTATTAAAATGACTCCTAATTGGTATATCCATAGGTCAGTGAATCTGTTAGCTATCTTCAGAGAAGCTACTTCTTGCAAGTAGATGGCCTTTAACTGAGACATTCAACTTGTTAATGTGAATGGAATAAGAGACTTGAGTTCTCAGCCTTTATAGGGATATACATATCACACCTCTCACCTCTCTCTCCAAGGCTTAGGGATCATCTGAAATGAGGAAGTAGAAATATTGTAAGAGGCAGAGGTGGTGGATCACTTCAATAAACAACAGGTCAGTTGCAGATATGAAGTCAGAGTGGCAGCAACAGCAGGCACAAGACTTGTGCAAACTCAAGCCAGGTAACATCTCAGCATGGAGTATGGGAAGGGAATCTAAAATACCACCACTAGCAGAAAAATCCTTTATTCTTTGTCAGCTGCTGGAAGAGAGTTGCTGTGGAATAATGCTTTTGTACATTGGTTTAATAAAACACAGATTGGCCAGTAGCCAGGCAGGAATATAGGTGGGACAAGCAGACTAAAGGAATGCTGGGAAGAGGAAGAGCAGAATCAGGGGTCACCTGCCAGACACAGAAGAAGCAAGATGACAAGGCTGAACTGAGAAAAGGTACCAACCCACGTGGCTAAACATAGATAAGAGTTATGGGTTAATTTAAGTGCAAGAGCTAGTAAGTAATAAGCCTGAGCTGATGGCCCAGCAGTTATAAATAATATTAAGCCTCTGTGTTATTATTTTATAAAAGGCTACAGGACTGTGGGTAAGAGATTTGTCCTGACCCCAAGCCAGGAGAAACACAAGAAATCTTCAGACTACAGACAGTTATATTTAATGATGTCACACCTAGTAAGTCAATCACAGTACAGCAAATGCCAAAGTGCCAGAGTAGTTGGGCAACACAAGTTGGACTTGAAATTATTAATTAGTTAATTTAAAAACAAGAAAACCTGAAGTTGGTTGGTTAGGGAGATGAGAGTGAAGAGGATAGATTTAGAGGCATTCCAAACACATTGTTTCCAATTCTTAAAAAAAAAAAAATTATTATAAAAGGAAAATCTCTGTGTTTATCTTTAACTTTGTGATTCATATCTTAATAGACAAATTTACACAAGACTCAATTTCTTGAAACAGTATCTGTACAGAAATAAAAGAAAGTAAGTATACTTTTACTCAATATCATTCAAATTCATACTCAAAAATCTTTACGAGAAACAAAATTAATTTATGAATAAAATTGATATAATTTTCTGTACAATATCTCATTTTTACAGCTCATTTAATTTATATATTGTAAAGAATATATAAGAGAAATTAGATTTTAGACAGCTCTGCAGAGGTTATTAAATGTTGGGCCACACTCTACTTAAACAATTATTTAGAGCACTAATTGACAATAAGTAGTCAGTGTGTTGAAAGATAATAATCAGAGAACAATTACTGCTAGTACAACCACACACAAAGTGTCAACATATTTCTAAGTGTCTATTTTCAGCAGATATCATCTCCATAAAGTGAGTTGAAATCAAAGGTTTACTTCCTTAGAAACTGTTCTAATGTCCTACTCACAATAGTTTGTACTTAGAATATTAACAACTTCTCAGATTTAAGATAAAAAGTTCATAATCTATTCAAGGTGAATACGGATGCATATATATCTTACACTATGAGTTCTCACCTTCTGTCTTCTTCAATAATCACAAAAGTAAAATTAAAGTTTGTTACTGAAAATTTAAAAACTGATTTTGTGATTTGTTAATTTTTCTCCTATTTGAATATTATTTATATACTAAACTTAGCCATATATAGGGTGCTTTTGATTTCAAGTGACAGTATACATCCCAAGGAAAGCTTGAATACATTAACTTATGTGGCTAGAAACTTGAGTAGAATAAAGGTCAAGCATAAACAGGATAGAGGACTCATATCACTCTGTGTCTTAGTTCTGCTTTGTTGTGCTGAGTGTTAGATGAAAAAGAGTCTGTAAATTCTTATATACATAACTTCCTACCATGATCAAGACTGAAGAAAGCTTGACATTGAACCAGTGTTTGTCCATCTGAAAACCCATGCCCATTTTCTCTGGGTTAACTGTTACTCTCATTTCCCAACCCTACAATTTTATCAAGACAACCACTTACATTGTTTATTGGTTCTCACCAAGTTTCTCACTCAATTGTCAGGCCATAGTGATTGATTTTAATAATAAAGTGATAGATCATTGCCACTTGGAGGTGTTTTCCTTGAGTTATTTATTTTAGTCTGAAAATAAAGGAGCCAGACTCTTAAATATCTGTCTTGTATTCATACTTCAATATATTGATTTGTCTATAAACAACTGTTCAATAGTAATTTACATAATGCTTCCATTTGCTTTGGTAAATCAATTAGTATTAGTTAATTAATTAGATTAATCCAAATCAACAAACATATATTAAGGTTTTAAGAAACTGACCATAGTAAAAGGTAACAATGTCATATAGATAGAGCATGAATCTTCAATCTCAAATTTTTCCTGGTTTAGAATAAATATTTCATATTATTTCCTTTACTAGTCTGTATTGAAATAAACACAAAATTTAAATATGTACCCATTAGTTCAAAAACAACAGAACATTCTAACTACAAGTAAAAATCATGATTATTTAAAAATAATGTAATGTTTATTTAAATATAAAAGTTGAAACAAAATTATGTTGAAAGACTGGAAAATGCTTGCTTAAAATCATGCTATATCACAGGTTTCAGATTCTGAAGTCCCAGGGTGACTTCATTTTTTGTCTTTGTGGTGTTCTGTATGTGTTTTATTGTTTCTTTTCTTTTCTTTTATATTAACTTCTGAAATACTTATGTACAACATCATACAGATTTTACCCACCTTATGTGAAGACATATTTCCATATATAAAGATGACACATCATTCATAAAATGCTTCCTTGCAACTTTTCTCAGAAATTGCTCCAATCTATTCACCTTTATGATGTACAGATTTAAAGTATTCTTACTGTAAATTTGATGTTTTTCCTAATAAATAACAAAATATAATGAAGAATAATATCATCCTTTGACACTGTAATGAGTAAGTTTACAATTATATTATTAAATTTGACTGATCTTACAGTAATAGTAGAGTGTTTACACTTAAAATTATTTATTTTTGATCATTTGTTTTTTTCTTGAGATTATAATATATTTACATCATTGCCTCTTCCTTTTTCCCCCTCCTAATTTTCCCATTTACTGTTTTTTTCAAATTCATGCTATCCTTTTTTTATTAATTGTTGTTAAGAATATATATGTGAGTGTAATCCTCACCATTATCAAGGAGACTTCTCTTTCCAAGAAACTGAGATAGTTTAAGAAAAACCATAACCAACCAAAGTGAAGAGTTGTGGAGCTCAAACCCAACTGATACATCTATAGAACAACTACTGCTTCTAAAAGTATGGAAAAAATGTAAGAGAAAGAGGCTCAGAGATTATGTCTCATGGGTGTCTCAAAATCTACACGCATGAAGTCTCACCAACATCACTGTCTAAACATGAGCCAAAGGATAGAAGTGATAGCATGAAAATAAGGACTGGAGAAAGCCCAAGTCTTTAAACTTACACAAAGGACTCTGGGAAACAATGGAATGCTGGGAGAGGAAGAGATAGAATTTTCCAGCATAGAATATTTATTTTCACAATATTATCTTGTTGGAATTTTCATATCATCAGTTATATTAAATAAAAAATTAACAAATATCTTCCTATGTTACTAGTCCAAATAATATGGGGGAAATAATCTAATGTGCAAGAGTCATCAGACAATAAAATGTGAATCTGGATCACTAAAGTTCTTCAAATATATACCAGAACTACCTATGACTTGAAATTTCAATTGCCATTTCCAAAAAAAATGTAAAATATTTAAGAGGGTTTAATTTTGTTAAATAGTTCTTTGTAAACTAGAGAACACATTATAAATCAGTAATAGTAAGTAGTATTCTAAAGGAATGTGGCATGTAAGCAAAATTCGACCAAGCAATTTGGTGACCAGCTAAAAGTCAATCACCATATTGCTTTATATTCTGCTGTGATTTGAGTGTGCTTTGTCACTCAAAAGTTTCTGTATTGGAGGTTTCTCTGTCCTGTAGCATTGATGAGAGGTGATGGATAATGAGGATAATGGGAGGTCATTACTTACTCCTCCTTATCTCTGTATCTTGTTTTTATGGTTTTGGTACATCTCTGTAACACACACATACACTCACACTAGAACATCTTTTAATAGTTTTTCACAGAACCTGTACCATGCTAATTTAATGTGGAACTTTCAAAAATGTGAAGCAAATTGTTTTTTTCCTTATGAGTAGTGTAATCCCAGGCATCTCTTTAGAGCAACAGAAAATGGGCTAACATGTTTATAAACGTTTTTCTATTTGTGGTAGTTTCAATAGGAATGGCTCCAATGGAATCACGTGTTTTAGTGCTTGGACTATAGAGAGTGGCACTATTAGGAGGTGTGGTCGTGTTGAAATATGTGTGGCCCTGTTGGAAGTGTGTTACTGTGAGGGTTGGCTTTGAGATCTCAAATTCTCAGGCTATGCTCAGTGTGGTACACAATTCTCTACCTATTGAGTGAGAATCATAATGTTGAACTCTCAGCTCCCTCTCTAGAACTATGTCTGCATGCATGCCTCCATGATACCTGCCATGACCATAATGCACTAAAATCTCTGAAACTGTACTAGCCCCAATTAAATGTTTTCCTTTAGAAGGGTTGCCATGGTCATGGTGGCTCTTCACAGCAAGAGAAATTCTAAGACACTATCCTTCACAAAAATTACATTAACAATGATTTCCTGAAAATTAGTATATGAACATAAAGCATATAAACATATTACAAAGACTCTTCCACTAAAGACTCAGTAGCATAAGTATGTTTATATTACTCAGCCAAAAAAAAAAAAAAATGGATCGGATGTGTTTCTAGAGGAGGAAGAGCTAAAAGAAGACACAGCTGCTAAAGAGACAGAGAGCATGTGGATTTCAAGGCCATTTATCAAATTCAGATTCACTTTCCTTATTGACTTTAAACCTTTACAATATTTGTACAATAGCACACACATTATCTAAATTAGAAATAATTCTAACCACAATCCATTTTCTATAGGTTTTTTTTAGACAACTGTACAGCCATTCACCATATTAGATAAATGAATTATTTAGAGCAAAATTAGTCTCTATTTCTGGGTTAACAAAGGTATTCTTTCTATAATGATACTCATCTTTACCTGTGCTGGAAATAGAATTACTCATTCTGTTATACTTTCTTTTAATCTCTTGTTGCTAGAGTTTTCCTGCCTGACCCACAGTCAGGACATTTCTGTCACCCGCCAGTCCCACAGCCGCTCAGACCCAACCAAGTAAACACAGAGACTTATATTGCTTACAAACTGTATGGCCCTGCCAGGCTTCTAGCTATCTAGTTCTTACATCTTAAATTAATCCATTTCTATAAATCTATACCTTGCCACGTGGCTCGTGGCTTACCGAAGTCTTCACATGTCATGGCGGTGGCTGGCAGTGTCTCCCTGCCTCAGCCTTCTACTTCCCAGAATTCTCTTATCTGATTGTCCTGCCTATACTTCCTGCCTGACCACTGTCCAATCAGTGTTTTATTTACTAACCAATCAGAGCAAAACATTTGCCATACAGAACATCCCACAGCAATCTCTACTTGCTCTTTTACAAGAAAGATGATGAGCTGTGAGGTGGTGGTACACATCTTTAATCACAGCACTGGGAAACAGAGGAAGGCAGATCTCTGAATTCCAGGCCAACCTGGTATACAGAGAAAGTGACAGAACAGCTAGGGTTACACAGAGAAACTATGTCTTAAAACAACCAAAAAATAAAAGCAAAACAAATAAACAAACAAAAAGAAAAAAACAATGATGATGAAATTGGCCCTTTTCCCAAACAGGCAGTTCCGGGAAGAGTCTGAGCTTCTCTAATGATCATGCATGTCTCAGCCTCTTGTCTATACTTGCTTTCACTTCTATGTGTGAGTGTGTGTTTAGAGGAGAGATCTCTCAAGAAAAAAAAATTAAATATTATTGTGTCCTTTGGCTTTTAAATTTCATTTATCCCTCCCCCTTTTTCAGTGGGAACTAATTCAAACTTGTTCTACTAACCAGTCATTGACATTTTTCTTTGCACATTTTGACACAAAGAGCACAAAACAGCCTAAACATGGTATTGCTACCAGATGCAACAGGGCTCTCCCTGCCATGGTATCCCTTCTTTTGTAATTATCATCTATAGTCCAATAGAGCCTATAGCTGAGAGAAAAGAATGGACAGCAGCAATTGGAGGCCTGAAAATTGTAGTAAGTGAAGATTTTTATGTCTACAACTTGAGTCTCAAGCCCATATATAGCAGCTACCACAGAGCAAGTGGGTTCTTGGGATCTCCAGTAGAAAAATTAGCAGAACAAATCATTAGGCAGGAGAAATTTTTTATTCTTCTTCTGCAGTATAGCTGGTGTTTTAGTTGCTGTTCTATTTTCTGTGAGGAGACGTCATCCCAAAGGTGACATATAAAATGAAGCCTTTAATTTGTGGCTTGTTTACAGTTTTATAGGTCTAGTCCATGACCATCATGGTGAGAAGCACACAGGCATGATGCCTCAGCATCAGCAGAGAGTGTTACATCCTGACCCACAGTCAGCAGGCAGAAAGAATGAGACTAAGACTGGAATGGGCTTTTGAAACCTCAAAGCCCATCCCTAGTGACCTACCTCTTCCAATAAGACTAAACTAACTCCAACAAGGACATATTTTCATAATTCTTCCCAACAGTACCACTAACTGGGGACCAAACCTTCAAATGTATGAGCCTATGGGAGACATTTTCAGTCAAACCACAGCACTGGCTGCCATAGGAAAAAAAATGGGGAAACAATTCATATAGTACCCCATCAAGTACAAATGGGGTTCCTCTTTCTTTTTTTTTTTTGTTTTTGTTTTTTGTTTTTTGTTTTGTTTTGTTTTGTTTTTTTGAGACAGGGTTTCTCTGTGTAGCTTTGCGCCTTTCCTGGAACTCACTTGGTAGCCCAGGCTGGCCTCGAACTCACAGAGATCCGCCTGCCTCTGCCTCCCAAGTGCTGGGATTAAAGGCGTGCGCCACCACTGCCCGGCGGGGTTCCTCTTTCTACACTACTTTACCCAGAATGCATCTCCATCTTCATCATCATACATAGAGAAAAGGACAGGGTGATGCCTGGGCAATAACTTCATACTTTAAACTTTGCAAATATCCACCAAATTATGGATATTTTAATATGATAATGAAGGATAAGTTAGAAAGCCTTAAAAATGTATTCCTCAGACCTTAAAAAATGTTGATTGCCACTGCCCCTTCAAATCCTGTGACTGGTCTCACATCTATGAAAGTCAGCGAGTGCGCCATGTGCCAATTCACTCTGAAGAGATCTTGTAGCACAGAGATTGGTATGAGTACATATAGGGTATCTTCCTCAAACAGGCTCCATTCTGCCTCTTGGTTGACTAGTGTAGGTTTGAATGATAATGGCTCTGATAGGCTCCTATATTTGCATTTTTAGTCACCATTTGATGAATCATTTTGGGAAGGTGTGGCCTGTTGGAATATGTGTGATCTTATAGGATGGGGTGTACCAATGTAGTCTCTCTCTCTCTCTCTGCTGACTGATGGTCAGGATGTAAAACTCTCAGCTATTTCTCCAGCACTATGACTCTAAATCTTGCCATGATATTCATGGACTAACCCCCTAGAACTATGAGAAAGCCTGCAATTAAATACTTTCTTTTATAAGCGTTGCCATGGTCATGGTGACTCTTCACAGCAATAGAACAGTATAATAAGACAGTTAGGTAATAATGTTGAGGACAACAGTTCTTGAGTGGTGGAATATTTGAAATTATGCATGCATTCCCTGTTAGAAACACTCATTCACAGCTCCTTTGATGAAAAAATGAATTTCTTTGTCAGAAACCTGATATCACTGTCATTAGGTAACATTTCACCCTTCTGGGTTCTATGATGAAGTTGAAGACTAAATAGTTATAGTTTCCCTTAGTTATAACAGAAAGTAAATTAGATACAAAACTTTAGACTCACCAAGGTAAGATAGATAAATATTTTCTCTAATTTTGACAAATGCAAATGGATTAAATATGTTACTGTAATTCATACTTAATAACTGTTTTGTATACAGTTTTACCATATTAAGCTGAGTACTTTCCTTTTTAATTAGCCAAAAAGGGGGGAAATGCTGTGGAATAATTCTTCTGTATACTGTAGGTGTGTATTACTCTCATTGGTTACTAAAGAGCAGACAGGCTGGTAGCTGGGCAGGAAGTTAGGTGGGAAAGCCAAACAAAATGATAGGAAGGATGGTGGAGTCAAAGAGATGCCAGCCAGTCACCAAACAAAGAGAGCAAGTAAAAAAAAAAATGAGGTAACAAGCCATGAGCCACATGGCAAAGCATAAATAGAAATATGGATTAACTTAAGTGTTAGGATTGGCCAGTAACAAGCCTGAGCTATCAGCCAATCATTTATAGTTAATATTCAGCCTCTGTGTTTGTTATTTGGGACCAGGTGGTTAGGACAGGAAAAATCCCTAAAAACAATTGTTTTGAAAATTAGCTGGCATGGACCACATGGCAACCATTGCTACTAGACAAAGTTCCAGCATTTCAACTTTACAGATTAAAATTCTCCAGTACCTTTTTATTTTAATTTTTAATGGTTCTCACTGTGTGTTATGGGAGTTCATTGAAGGACTCTATCACTATGTTTTTCAGCAGAGATATTCACCAGTGCTGGCCTGCAGCAGGTGGCCACTAATACATGTGTTGATGATGATGGTGCTCTTCTCAGAAAAACACCCTGGAGAGACTCCCAGGCCCTTTGGTAGAGGTGTTCCAGTCTAAGAGAGAATGTTTAGTCTTACTTTTCCACATATTAAAATAAAGCTGTTAAATTTTCTATATCTTTTCTTCTATTGTTCTAGAAACTAATTTTTATACATTAGTAGTATGCTCTCAGGTTCTTTGCATTTTGCCAACATAATATTTTTATTAATTATTTGGATTAATATATTTGCATTAATTATTAATGCAATATACCCTGATCACACTTGATTCCCATTCTTCCCAGGTCCACTCTCCCATCCTTGTGCCCCTCCACAAAAGAAATAAATAAAAATACCAACCAAATCCAATTTGTGTTGCCCATATACTCATTGGAACATGGTCAAACAGTCAGTGATCAGTATCTTAAAGAAAATTGGTTTCTTTTTGGTGGGAAGGTGGAGGAGTTTGTGACAAAAACCATTAATGTGTCTCATTCTCAGGTGTGTGTCTACAGTCATTCATACCACTGAAAAAGAAGCTTCCTTGCCTATAGCAGCAGCAGAAGCAGCATGGATCATGGACACCAACACAGTTTCTGGTGGCAGCTTTTATTATGGGCATTAACCTGGTCCCAGCAGAAGCCCAGATCTGGGACATCAATCTGCCCTCCTGTAGCAGCACAGACCACGGATGTTAACCCAGCCTGCAGTGGCAAGACAAATCATTTGTGTCTTCATGGCCTTCAGTGGCAGCAAGGACCATGAACCTTTATTTTGAGGAGACTTAATCTAGAAAATAAACCATTCTTCATCTTGGGTGTTTTGTTGTTTGGCAGTGTGTCCAGGGGGAAGGACTTGCTTGCACTCCAGACTACTGTACACCATACTGCCAGTACCCTGGGCATGACCTTCATGTTTGTAGTCCAAGGATAGAACCACTGCCCCATGTTCTCCCTCATGCCCCAGGTTTCTCAGACACCTTGGAGCAGTTCTGCAGGCCTTCAGGTGCTAATGGTCACCACCATCTTGGATCGCCAATGTATGTGTGCTCAGGTTCTTGACAGATATGAAATTCTAGATCTTCAAACAGGGCTTCTATGTTAGTAGACTATATCTTATTCAACTCTATACTCTGTAAACTTGACATAATAAGATCTAATTCTATGTGTACTTTTGCAACTACTTATTATTAGAGACATATATATATATATATATATATATATATATATATATATATATATGTAATATTTTGTTCTGAACAAAGTTTCTGGTATGTTCCAGGAATCCTGACATTTCCAAATTGTATTTTAAAAACTTCATCTTAATAAGATAAATATTGTAAAGATTTCAGAGATTAGCCAGTATAACTTCCAAGGCAGACATTTCCATATCAATTTTTAAGCAAGTAGACAATTCTGGACTTCAATAGTGAAAAATAGGCTAAGAGGTTCAATGATGTCTGGAAATTTAAGAGATAATTAATTGACCCAGTTGCCTCCAATTCTAATGTAAGGTCTACTCCTGACAAACCTGAAACATGAATCATACCCTATCAGACATTCTTGTATCAACAAATCACAAAACAGACAATAATAAAAGAAACCCAAGTTTTCTAGATCTCTGCTTTTCATAAATAAACTTTTGATCTCTGGTTTAATAGTAGATAATCTTTTAGATAATCCCCTTTCTTTAAGAAATTAAATAAAAGCTGTTCTTTGTTTTTAAGGAATCAGTGGTCCTCAAAACTGAAATCAGTTCTAAATTCCTTAGAGTTCTTTTCATTCATCTGAGATATTGCACAGGTAGTTAGTGCTTTCCATTGTATGGATATCGCCTCCCATATGATGAAATAAGAACTGAAATAATTACATCAACATAGAAGATGGCAGGGAGCTATAACACTTTTTATCACCTGTAGTAAGGCTCTTTGCTAATCAGTTGGTAAAAGATTGTCCAACACACAGAGTCAGGGTGTTCATGAACATATAGACCTGGGGGAAAAAATACCTAAGGTAGAGCAGAAGCAGCAAACTATAGAGAGAAAATAAAATGTGATGTATCCCCTTGGATGTTCCTGTATAGATTTCTAGGTTATAGAGGTCCTTCAGAGTTCTTCCACATTTTATCAGGGACCAGGATTTCAGAGAGGCTATTTATTGAGTAGTCAATGACCCCGAGAAACAAGCTTTCTTTCCTTGAGAACATCTTTCAAAAATCAAACTTAGCTGGAAGCTTTCCACTGTTAACACTGCTAGCATGGGGAATGAGCTTCAGTCTTGGAAACAGACACTGACCAACATTAAGCAGCGCTAGCTCTCTTGCAATATTAGGAAGCTCTGCCGTTCTTCATAGGTGCTCAGGTGCTCAGCATTTCCCTTCTGCATCCACTTTTCACTAAAATCGTCATAAAAACAGGCATGTTACTAGAGAAGAAGGTTAAATACAGTCTTCACTGGTCAGCATTGAAAGTTAAAGATAATATTAACATATTTAAATAACTGCCAAACTAGAATTTGGCAAGATGGAGGTTTTAAACCAGTGTTTGAATGCCTGTGACAAGAATAGGTAGGCTATGAGTAACTTTTGCCCTGAACAAAGCAGGCTAGAACCCTCTATTCATGTGCCACATTATAAAATGTCATATGGGGATGATGAAAAGCATCAAATAAAATATTATAGAAGTGCAGAGAGCATGTACAGAGCACTAAAATTTTCAATATTATATTTAAGAAATGCTGTAGTCATGAAGTAAAAGTTTAAAAATTTGATCTCACAAATCACACATAGTATAGAGGAAGTAATAATACCTAACATTTAGAAGTTATTCTTGTCACCAATGTATAAAACATTAGCTTAGATATAACTATGCATGTTATTCAACTTTAATTAAAGATACTATCTTTCACGCACAGAAAAAAAACATAAGAACGTATGTCTTAGAAATGTGAAATATATTCAATAATGAGACAACCCTAAGAAAAGTACATCAAACAGAAAACCAATGTTTTATGAAATTTGTATTGTTTGAATACCAATAGCAAGACTTTTTTACTATTCTAGTTCTATCTGTAACAAACAGGTTGAACCATTTATAATGTGTGGACCTTTGTCTCCTTTTTATGTCAGTCCTATATGTATGTCTTTCAAGTTTCTGTCCTCTGAGAAGGATCCAAATAGCAGTTAAAAATTCCTGCTTCACTTCATTTAAAAAGAAAGATTCCTGAGTCAATATAATAGAGTAGGGCTTTATTTACAAACAGTAGGTTGGAAAGCATATTTAATATGTAGTGGAATATGCATTTGGTTTTCAAAAGTCTAACATTCACGTGTATGTGTTGCAGTGATTCAAGAGATATAGCATGTGACAAGACAGACCCAAAGAGTAGATTTTGCCTACATTTTAGTTAAATCAAATATTCTGAATACTGTGAGAAATAAACGTTTTACAAAGGAGCCAGCACTGGATATTAAATATCGAATCCACTAGGAGATGTATTTTTAGCTTCTGAAACAATTCAAAAGTAATAAGCACACATTCAAAAACTTTAGATTTGTATGTGTGAGACTAACCTATCACTACAGATTTTGGTAAATAAGCCAACCTACTAAGAGTGTTATGTCTGAAAATGAGACAAAATTGGATCAGAACCTCACATGCAGTACAAACAAGACTATCTACAAGTCATCACCATGAAGTATTCTGAATCTTTTATTGTATTTACAGCTTGCAGTCACAAAGTATTTACCTTATTAAAATTATTAGGAATGTGGCATGGACCAAAAGGTGACCCAACCTGTCACTGACTATCTCAGTGATAATTTTCCACTTCCTTGTGATATTAATGTGCTTGACTATAGAATGGATCCATGTTAGAAAATTCACACTCGTTTGCATAGTGAGGAGACTTCTAAGTAGACAGTCCTGTGTATACAATTAAGAATATGTATTACAAAAATAGTCCCAATTTACCAGTAGGATGATTCTGGACAAGTGACTTGATACCATGAAATTTATATCTCTTAACTGTAAAATGAAAACAATGGAAATTTTATACTATAACAGCAAAAACTATTTGAGATTTTTTTAAATATCAAATGCTAAACACTTACACTTATCACTCACATAAAGTAGAATATTTCATAAAAAAGTTTTTTTGCAAGTTTTTAAATTTAAGAAAAAAAACAAAAGAAAATATATCTCTTTAAAAATTGATAAATTTTCATTGAAATCAACAAATAAATTCTTATAGAGCATTTAAATATAAAACTATTTGAAGTATATATTCCAATATTTTAATAAAAATTGATTGCCCTGCCTGTCATGTGAAGGGAAAGTATTTTACTATTAATGCTTGTTAATACAAATATACAGTTTCATAAATGAGATAATATCAGTTTGTAAATTGATTCATGGAAACTTGCCAGGATATTCAAGATCATGGAAATTTTCATCATATATCAGTAACAGTTTGTTATCTTATATTTCACAGTGAAACAAGTTAACGTAGGTTCATATGACAGTCATTAGTCCTCCACAAATTCTCTCACTAGGAAGAAACCTAAATACCCTTTCCCCCTCTTTTATTGGGGATAATCATTCTTAATTACATTAGGATCAAATGTTCATTAGACTCTTCACCAAATTTAATTATAGTAGCAGATATTCGAAAATACAGATGTAGTTTTCACGTAAGTAAAAATGCTTTTCACGGCTTTTTTTTTTAGCAGAAGGATATAAATGTCAAAGATGAAGGGACTGTAAAGAAAAAAAATGACAAATCCTTTTGCTATCTAAATTATGAAATAACACAAGATTAAGGCAACTTTTCTATCCTCAGGTCAGCTTTCAAAATGCAGAACTTAAATGTCAAAACTGAGTGCTCTGGTCCAGACACATTATTCTAGATTAAGTGAGACTTCCTCTCACTTCTTTTTTTAACGTGATAGCTCTCTGTGCTTCTTCAAATAATTCATAAAGGAGAAACAATCTTGGTATTGTATAGACATAATATTGACAAGTGAAAATTAAATATTAACACCAGCCTTGCAATGAACAACATTGATCATAAAATAAATACTAAAATTTGGGGGAGAAGGAGAATTAAAAGGTCACAATTCTTCTTACAAAATCCTTGAGACTAGAGGAGCTACGAATATGCTGCAAGTCTCAGGAAATCCAATGTGATTGACCATAGCAATTTGTGAAGGAAACATGGCAACACACAGTCCAGTAGAAAATAGCAGCCCTATTCCAGGTCATTTGAAGGTTTTACTGTTAAATGTTATACAAATGAGTTCTTTAATTTTACAGTGCAAACATGGAATTTAAGATCTGTATTATAAAAGAAAATTATATAAGATTTTGAAATGTGTAAAATTGATTATATGTTTCCAAGAAAGATGTTATGGAAATAATATAAGCAAGGAATACCTACAAAAGAATAGACCTTCTCATTTTATGTAGAAGCATCCATGAACAACTCAGTTTACTTCTCATAAAAAAAGGTGAGAAAAAGCGGGGGAAAACTCACTCACATAAGGGAACATTCCTCTTTCAACTACACAGAAAGCTGCACGTTCTGACTGTCTTAACAGAGTCTGGTATTTTTCCAGATGAAAGATGTCCCTGTCTCCATCTCTCCCGTGTGTACCAAATATTAGATATGAAACATGCTATATCTCTGTATTCAATATCTCTGCATTCAGTGTATTGATCTTAAATGATCACAACATCTTCATTTAACAAGTGCCCCCATAGCGCTCCATTTGAGAAGTCAGGCAAAGTTAACCACGTGGGCTTCTCCTGGTTCCAGAGGGAAGTGATGGGTAAAAAAACATCTTTTCTCTCCAAACTTGACTAAGAGAAAAATCAAACGTGAGTCTGGGTCTGTGACTTCGTGATCGAGAACCTATCTAGCATGTGTAAGATGCAAAGTGACATCCCCAGCACTGTGAGGGGAAACTTAGTACTAGTCAGGTACTTGAGATAAGTATTACACAAATGCCTTCATCATAGTTTTAAAAACATAGCAGATTGAAATGAAGGAGCTGAATGGTGTGTCTTGCTTTACTGTCTAGGAACAAAAAGTTGATATATTCTTTTCCTACTTAATTTATTATTAATTTACATAGACAAGCATATATGTACCTGTATGCACAAAATCTATAAATGCAACCTGGATTTAATTTTTGCTGTTTGTATGCTTATAGTTTCAAAGCAGCCCACTCAATAATGGAGTTCATCCCTGTGAGAGGCTAATCTACATCACAGCTCCTGCATTATGTCTTAAGGAATGAACGTGCTAACATGGAAGGAGAAAAATTTAGGAGGATCCTACTCTTAGACAAAGAGCTTAAGGTAACTATTTCTCTCTGTTTGGAGAAAGAGAGTTGACCTCTCCCCGGGATGAACTCCTTATTTAATTTTTAGTAGATGTCAGGACATACAAAACAAAACAAAAACAAACAAACAACAAAAAACCTCAGGTAATTCCCATGGTTCTAATGGTGAGGGAAAATAAACTTCAGATGGTTCTGATTGCTTCGACAGGCATTGACTTTGCATGGATGCTCAAAACCTTCCCTGTTTGCTGGTTCCCATAAAGGGGAATAGATAGTTGGAAATAAACAGGACATGAAGTGAATGGAGTCTGCTTATTTCTAGCAGCACTTAGTTTCAGAGCATGAATAATCCGATGCACTTGGATACTTGCTCTTTTGGGCTGCTTCTCAAAGGAAAAAGTCATCACAAATCTAAACTGGGAGTAGACAATTCCCAGACAGTGTTGTGATTTTGGAAGAAATTTTCAGCCAGATTGAGCACTTCAATAATGCATTGAAGTTCATTTTCTCCTCTAGTGGTGCCCTCCACTCCAGGGTCCCATTGTCTGTAAAACTCAGAGTTCCCTCTAACTCCAGAAGAATCTACATCTTTAATCACATTTAAATTATGAAAATAAGTGGAATGAAAGTTACAGTTGTAATTTTTAAGCCATATTTTTTTAAAAAAAATCATGATGTTTAAGACAGTCAAGTTTTTCGAAATAGCCTAGAATTTGGACACCAGATACAAGAAATTGAAAAATTTCAGTCAGAACTTCCCAAATCTGGCAAATGTTCTTTTTAAAGAAACAATTTTACTATTTTCAAAATCAGTAGAGTATAGGGCTAGAAGCAACAGCTGCAGGGACTATGAAAAGGACAGATGTACCATTATAGTCATTGTGCAAAAAGCTACAGGCTGAGTATCATTCTTACAGGGCATTCCTACAGATCGGAACTCAACCTGTCAGAAATGTCATCTTCAAATGGGATGATGGGCATTATCCTAAACTTCTGGTACAATAGGTTAAAAATCTCCTGAGAAATAAGACAGAAGTCTGACAAGACTTTGAAAAGGAAAAAGAAAGTGAAGAATATTGATGTATGTCCCATTTTAGCTGCACTTCAATGAAATAATATATTTGTTTTGTGTTTTAAATACTCATACGAAGAAGAAATGCATAGTCTCCCAGCTGTTCTCAGTAACAGATAAAACCAAGGCATACATTATAGGAACTTTGATTCAAAATATAAAACCAATTCACCGAAGCTACTTTGGAAAGTTTTGGATCCCAGCTTTGGCACGAGAAAGAAGATGATCGCCACAGTGATAGTGGCTTTCTCTTGATTAGACATCACTTGGGTCATTATTTAAATAGAACTCTCTCCACTGCATGTGAGAATTTCCATACATTCCTCAGAAAAAGAAGAGATTTATAAAACTTTCAAACTAATTGTCGCAATAGCCCTGAATGCATCACACCTTCCTTTTTTATCCTTTAAAGTTTTGTAATCAGTCACATCCCCACAGGCCAATGAGCTAGCTGATACAGCACATTGTTCTGATGTGTGTTTTGTTTATGTCTCAATTGGTTATGCACTTATTTTAATAGTTTGGCCTATGAGTATGAAACAAAACATGCTTGCCTTATAAAAATGATTTAATAGATCATTTTTAGGAAAGGGAACCTACCACCCAACAGATCAAGTATTCTAACTTACCAAGTCATACCTATAAACATTTAACAAGAAGTAATCAAATGTTATTTCTATATAAATAGATCACAAATTGATCTAATTTTCTCTAGCTCTATGAAATGAAGCATTTCCTTCTATCAATGGAAATGAAGAATGTCTAATTCAAATACATACTGTTTTTTTCATGATGCAAATAGCAAATTCTTCATTTATTTACACAAGCACTCATTTGAAATAACTTTTTTGGTTTTAAAAATATTTTTATTTAGTCATTGAAAATTTCGTGTGTGTGTGTGTGTGTGTGTGTGTGTGTGTGTGTGTGTGTGTATACATATCATTAAAACACTTTTTGACTGTACATGCCCCAGCTACTTCCTTCTAGTTTTCCTGAGGACCCATCAAAGTATTTCTTTCTCAAATTCATGTTCTTTTTAGCTTTTTAAAGTTGAATGATCTACCAAGTCTTTGCATGTGGCTAGCTCTGTGATATGTAATGGATATTTTACAATGAATGGCATGAGGTAAGTATGTATTGCTGCTGAGATACACTTAACCATTATGACAGTAGTTTCTTCCTATGTGTACATTTGTATGTATAAATGTATGGATGCTTATGTGTGTGCATATACACACATATGTCAGTAGGTTGCTTGTGGATTTCAGAAGTTGTTATTTGATGTCTTCTTCAATCCCTCTTGATCATAAAATTTTAGATAGGGCCTCTCAAGAAAAAGAGCTGTCCAATTTGAGAAGACTGCTTGGACAGAAATGAATGAAAACATGGGAGAGAAGACAATAGAGAAAGAGGAAAAACTTAAAGCAAAGTATAGTAAGAAATGTTTGAAATGCCTAACACCACCTGTTAGTCCATATATTCACCTGAAAATTAATTTTAAAAGTCCAAACTATACACACACACACACACACACACACACACACACACACACACACACACACATACACACACTGTACTATGAAAAATTTGATACCATGGAGACACCTCAGTTGGTTGGTAAGTGTGTTGTGCAAGTCATGAGTACTTGAATTTGGTTTCTCAGTACTCATGTAAAAAGTAATGCTTGGTTTCATCTTCCTGCAATCCTTTCACAAGTAAAGATGATGCAGAAACCATTCCTACCATCTCATAAATGATATTTCATGGATTTTCATTTTTTCTCTCATCTCTATAATGTTTGAAAGTTCTTCTATTGTAGTTCACTCATCAATACATTTGTATGCTTATTTCAAAATTTAATATTTTCAGTTCTACGGTGAAGTGCTTTAGGTCTAAATCCCCATTCTTACTTTTTCTCATCATACTCATTTCCATTACTCCTTACTTTTTTGTGTGCATTTTATATATATATTGGTTTTTTTTTTTTTTTTCGAGACAGGGTTTCTCTGTGTAGCTTTGTGCCTTTCCTGGAACTCACTTGGTAGCCCAGGCTGGCCTCGAACTCACAGAGATCCGCCTGGCTCTGCCTCCTCAGTGCTGGGATTAAAGGCATGCGCCACCACCGCCTGGCTATATTTGTTTTTTTTTTTAAACAGGGTTTCTCTGTATAACAGTCCTGGCTGCCCTGGATCTTACTTTGTAGACCAGACTGGCCTTGAACTCACAAAGATTCTCCTGCCTCTGCCTCCCTCTGCCTCCCAAGTGCTAGGATTAAAGGCATGCAACATCACCACCTGGTATATTTTATTTTTTTATGAATATGACTATTACAGCAGAAAATTTCATAGCTTTTAGATGGTTTGATATCACTATCTCAGTTTAATAACTTGTTCACTATTACTGAATTGTGGAACTTCTGAAGAAGATACTTTCTTAGTATTAAATATTTTCATATATTTTGGTCTTTGTTACTAAATTCAGAACTTTCTTACTGTTTTTATTTTTATTTTTTTATTTTTATTTACTTATTTTTTTTGTTTGGTTTTTCAAGGTAGGGTTTCTCTGTGTAGTTTTGAGCCTTTCCTGGAACTCCCTCTGTAGTCTAGGCTGACCTCGAATTCACAGAGGTCCGCCTGTCTCTGCCTCCCGAGTGCTGGGATTAAAGGCATATGCCACCACCAACCGGCCTTCCTTTTCTAAAACTTATTCTTCAGTACTTATAAATTGTAAATGTTTTAAGCCTTGGGGTTCTAATTACAGAAGCAAGTATATTTATGATTACAACAAAATGTCCCTGACCCTGCAATATTTGTTGAATAAGGAAATGTAGGCATTGATGAAACTTTAACTTAACACTTAGACAATCACTATTATCCACCTAGAGATATTAAAATTAAGGTCATGTAATTATTTTATCAATATTGCCCCATGGATACATGTCCCTGATGACTAACACAATCTATACAGTAACATTATTTTGTTATTGCTTCATCTAATTAGTATTTATTTTTAAAATCATTCTTTTTTTTTTTTTTACAGAAAGTAAGTTCTGTGTCAATGTTTCATTTTTTTAAGCATGGGAACAAAAGAAAATTTGCATGTTTTTAGGTTAGCTAATGAAATATATTTTAGAGTAATTAGGAAATTTGAAATAAGTTAATTACCACAGACCATTGGAAGGTCACATATCTTGCTAAATTTTGCTAGTTGGATGCTAATCAGGAGATCACTGGATTTAAGTTTATCACTCTGGAAAGTCTGTGCAGAGCATATTCCTAGAACACTAATAAGCACCATTAAATCTCTCTAACAATGTCTCATTATATAAATGCATTTTTCCTAATACCTGGATATTTCTGAAGGATATGTGGTAAATTAATACCAACAACAGGGTACCCTCCTTGACAAAGAGGTCAACATTATAATACCCTATTACTACCGAAGAAATATGGAGATAAGAACAATGAAAATATGAAGAGTCATGATCCCATCAATCAATATTAAGTATGTAAATATACTATTATTACAATTTAATAGAAAATGTCCATAAAATTAGCCTCAACTCATTGTTTACCTGATATAACACAAGCAATATGTTAATGTATTCAATGACAAAAACATGTTTTCTCATACAAACATAAAATTAGAAATTTTATTCATGTAAATATTAGGTCTAGGAAAAACAAAAGTTTACTATTACAAATAATGATATTTTTAAAATTTAATTACATAAACATGAAAATACTGAAATCCTAAAAGTGTAATACAAAGCAAAGAAAATAGAACAAAATGAAAGCTGTCAAGATCTCACCACAAACTCACCGATTTGATGAGCTATTCATTTACATACTAAATTAACATCATAATATCAAATAATAATAAGGCAACTTCATTAAAAATGGCTTCAGACTGAAGTAGACATTTGCCAAAAGATGATTTGCAAACAGTCTTACATATATAAAAATTTCTCAGCATCATTCATTATTACGGGAACAATTCAAAGCTCAGTGAAATATTTTCGCTTCACCTTTTCCAGAAAGACCAAAGATAACAAGTTTTAGCTCAGATGTCATACACACACACACACACACACACACACACACACAAAATTTAAAAGCCAATTTATTTAAGAAATAGCCTCACAGACATACATAGTGTTTTAATAGCTCTGTGTATATATGTGTATGTACATATAGGATAGCTTTATTAATCTCTATTTTGCATTTGTGTCTTTTTTTTCTTTCTGTTCACACAAATGCCACATACTTATCCATTGTGGGGCTGTATTAGGTATATTGGCTCACATGATTATGGATTCTGGGAATTCTCCCAATGATCCCCTTTCATGCTAGAGAATCAGCGGAGTCATTAATCCAGCTCAGCCTAAGGAAAATGGCCTCAGAACTAGAGAAGATAAGAGTGTGATTCTCAGTTCAAAGAACAAGGCCCGAGGCCATGGGAATTTTTAGGTATATGTTGTTGAGTCTATGCTGAAAAACCTGGAGTGGGGAGGTTCCTGCCAAAGAAAATGAGAAAGAGGGGGAGATTTCTCTTCTACCTTTTGTTCTATAAAAGCCCTCAACCAAAAGTATGTTTTCTGCTAACATCGGTTAAAAAAAGAGGTCTCTTGTTGGCCCTTCGATGTCTAAACCAATCTCTTTATAAATGATCAGTAAAGAAAAGAAACACTGAGAAATAAAACTCTATCTCTTAGTTGACTGAGAATTAAAACTAATCAACAGAGATGCCAAGTGCTTAAAGTTAAACTAAGAGAAGTCTGTCAGTAATAATTTATCAAGAATTCGTTCTTCCTCTAGACCAGAATCAACAGCAGAACAAATGAACAATGTGAAATTTGAGGCTTTCTTCAAAAATAACATAAATTCATGTAATTTCTAAATTACATTAAAATGGACACCAACCCAGCCACATAACCTTTGACATACAATCTGTCCTGCCTATGGGACATGCTGGAATAAAGGTGGCCTAGAAATTGAAAGAGTGGCCAACTGATGATTGATTGGTCTAGTCTAAGAACGTGCATGAGAGAGTAAGTGGATCTCTGACGCTGCCTGGAGCACCAGCACCCACAGGCTGGATGACCCAGAGACCTAGAATAGAAATAAACATAACAGGAGGGGAAAAAGTCAAAGTAATGATATCTAATGACATTCTGCTATAATCATACATTGATGCCTAGCCCAATTGTCATCAGAGGGGCTTCATCTAGCAACTGATGGAAACATATGCAGACCCACAACCAAACATTAGTCAAAGCTCAAGGAATCCTGTAAAAAGGGAGAGAAAGTAATGTAGGAGCCAGAAGGGTGAAGGGCTCCATAAGAAAACCCACAGAATCAACTAACCTGGGATCATAGGGACTTCAGAGACTGACCCAGCAACCAGGGAGCCTGCATGGGATTGACCAAGACACTCAGCATATATGTTATAGTTAGGTAGCTTAGTCCTCCTATGGGACTCCTAGCAGTGGGAATAGGGCTGTCTCCAGCTCTTTTCCTGGCCTTTGGGACTCTAGTCTTCATACTGGGTCACCTTGACCAGCCTTAGGGAGATGCTTAGTCTTACGGCAAACTGATATGACATGTTTTGTTGATATCCATGGGAGACTTGCCCTTTCTAAAACAGAAATGGAGGAGGAGTGGATTGGAGGCTGGGAACAGAGGGGAGATGAAAGGGAAGGACTGGGAGTAGAGGAGGGATGGAAAACTGCAGCCAGCATGCAGATAAACAAACAAACAAACAAATAAATGTCTCATAATAGAAAAAGGTAATTCAAGAGATATGAAGGACTATGTCATATAATACAGGGACATAAAAATGAGATGCCACTGAGAAAAAGAAATATGCAGTGAAAAAACAAAGCTTTCTGTTTTCTACGAGTCATTTCCATAGATAAAACATACACAAAAAGAAAATCATAAATAAATGTATACTCTAGGGAAGATAACGAAGTTGGAATGCATAACTATAGCTGTCTTGCATGTAGATTAATATATGATAATACATTATACTCAAAATTGAAAAAGAACTTTTACCCACACATGATATACAGTTTTTCCCCTAAGAGACAAGAGCTTGAGGGTTCACACTTTAGTCAGGCATAAGTTTCTCCACTTCTACTATCTGTGAGTGGAAAGGAGCAGAGAGCAGCAAAGGGGAACTGAGCTCTGCATCCTGTGCTTGAGATTTTCAGCTACATATTCCTTCAGAACCATAGGTGATTTCCCCAAAGGAAGTTATCCTGAAGGAAGCAGTATCATGTATGTAATCTCCAAGGATTGGTAGCAGAGGCCAGAGAATCAGAAGTTGAAGAACAGTAGTTACAGAAATATTCTATCTCAAAATTACAAAGAAACAATCAGAAAACAAATGAAGATAATCACTTAACTTTATAATTAAGAATGATTGTCTACAGGGTATTTTGTTATTTGTCAACAGCTCTACAGTGTTGAGAATAATCAGTTACACATATTTGTGGGAAACATACAAATGTTAAATTGGAGTTGGCTTGTTAAAACTAGTATTTTATGTTTATTGTCTTCAAATAAAAAAGTAAATAAAATGAATGAATAAATTACTATCCTATGGTGAAAAATGAAATGTAATTGAGAATTTATTTGTGTAATTGACTGGCTAATAATAAATACATACTACATCTGATTTTATTGTGGTCAGTCTTTCAGTGAAGCTACATTAAACAGTTCTGTACTGTTTCCAAGGCACTGTATACATTGCAAGCTTATATAGAACGTGAGGGAGAGAGAAAAGCACACAGCTTTGTGCTGACAATGCAGTTACCATGAGGTCAGAGTGACTTTTGTGGTAGTCCACAGAACTATACTCATTTCTCTCCAGGAGCTTGTGTTCAGAGATGACCTGAGCTAAATGACAATATTCCTTAGCTCAGATCAAAGGTGGGTTATTGATGACATTTTTCTCACATCACTTTTTGAATTCATATCATTAATTTTCTAATCAACTACCCTATTATAATATCAAGTTTACTACAGGGAACCAACCAGATTAGCTATATTGAATCATACATTACACTTTAAAGAAACACTAACATTCTTTGTAATAGAGAGTGGAGTATCATGACAATTGAAAATATATCCTTTACAATTTTAATATCTGGTGGAGAATTTTCAGTCTCTCAGTAATGTTTGAAACAATATATAACTCTGAAGCCTATATATGCTATGTTATTTTCTACATAAAGATATTATACACTAATTTTTTTAAATCAATCACAGCAGATGTTAGCAACAGAAGCTAATAATGCATAAACATTCTTAACAATATTGTTTAATAAAAGACAGCTAGAAAGTGGTGGCCTACGCCTTTACGGCAGAGGCAGCAGATCTCTATGAGTTCAAGACCAGCCTAGTCTACAGAAAGAGTTCCCAAAAAGCCAAAGCTAAGCAGAGAAGCCTTGTCTCAAAAAACAAAACAAAAAAGTTATTTGATACACTTTATCACAAAATATCTTACTGTATTTTTCCACTCTTTTTTTCAATTGTCTTTATTATTATTCATATATTTATTTTAGTCATTTTAACACATATTATTGTACAGAGTGCTTATATTATGGCATTTCCATCAATGTATATGTTATACATTGTTCACATTTACCCGATCTGGTATTCATGCTTAGGTTTCTTTCCCCTTCCCTTCTCACCGTCTAGTAGTGCTCATGATACTTTTATGTTCTTCCCACCAACACCACAGTGACCACATTTCAGAAAATCAAACAATATGTGGGTGTTATTCGTTTATGTACTCTTTTCCTCTTTGGGGGCCTGTCACACAGCTCCTAAATAAATACAGGGAGACATATTATTACTTTAGAATGTTTAGCCTTAGCTTGGTTTGTTTCTTGCCAGCTTTTCTTAAATTATCCTGTCTACCTTTTGTCTCCAGGCTTTTACCTTTCTATATACCTTTCTTTACTTCTTACTCTGTGCCTTGCTGTGTGGCTGGGTGGCTGGCCCCTCAGTCCTCCCCTCCTTCTCCTTTTCTTGCGCCTCCCCCTTTTTCCTTCTCAAGATTTCTCCTCCTGATTATTCTCTCTGCCCAACAGCCCTGCCTATTTCTCTCTCCTGCCCAGCTATTGGTCATTCAGTTCTTTATTAGACCAATCAGGTGATTTAGGCAGGCAAAGTAACACCGCTTTACAGAGTTAAACAAATGCAACATAATAGGCTACAACACATGTTTGCATCATTAAACAAATATTCCAAAGCATAAACGAATGTAAGACATCTTAAACTAATATTCTATGACATATGGGTTTGTAAGACTGGCTTATTTCAGTTAACATGGAACTCTCCAATTCTACCCATTTTCTTAGAAAACCATGAATTCATTTTTATGACTGAGTAAAACTCAACTGGGTACAAACGCTACACTTTTTTTTTATCCACTTACCCTTTGACATCACAGCAATACTCTTCTCTTTAAGATGATGTAAGGTGCTAAAATGCCAAAGTGATAAAATGATGTGAAAAACAGTAAAGCACCATGATGCAATGAGAATTGATCTGAAACATGAGATAGATACTGACCAATAGGCAGATGATGTATACACAGGACAAAGAGAAGTCTCACGTTCTAGAATAGAAAGAGGAGCATAGTGCAGAAATTTTATTATACTTCTTAGAATGCTTCACAGTCTAAATTCTGAATTGTTTTTGTCATTTTACATTTAATATATTCAAATCTTGCTTTGAATAACATGAGTAAAAGCTAAAACCAGAAGCAAAACCACAGATGAAAGGACAATTATAAGCACATGGAGACTTTTCTGTTGTTAATAGATAATTGTTATACCTATAAATAATAATCTGAATAACACAATAGAGATTACTCAAAAAATCATCCATTGAAAACAAGCATTTTTTAAGACTTACAAAAAACTTCATAAAATACAAACAAATATGACTAATAAATAAGAATGGAAAAGACTGCATAATTTATGTTTTAATTAAAACATAAATATATCATTCCCCCTTCTTCTTTTCCCCATCTAACACAGCCCATTCCCCTGCATTTCATATTCATGTTCTCTTATCTTTAATTGCTATTGTTAAATATATAAACACAATTTGTGTGAAGATTCTTATTTAATCCTGTATTGTATGCTGTACAATCACCTCTTAAGAAAGAAGAGATACCATATATACCTTAATTTTTCTGGTGTGACTTTTTGATATATTGGCTGAATATTATGTAATAAAATAGTTTGTTATTGTTCATCATGGTAGTGCCTCAAATCCATTTATTGTACATAAGATTTGGGCTTTACTTCCATCCAGTAACTGATGGAAACAAATGCACAGACCCACAGCCAAACATTAGACTGAACTCTGGGAATCCTGCTGAAGAGAGGAAAGAAGGATTGTAGGAGCCAGGGGAGGTCATGGACATCATACGAAAACCCACAGAAACAAGTAACTTGGCTCATAGGAACTCACAGAGTCAGAACCAACAACCAGTTCGCCTGCACAGAACTGACCTAAGTCTTCTACTGATATGTGACAGTTGGGTAGCTTGGTCCACTTGTGGGTCTCCTAACAGTGGGAGCAGGGACAGTCCCTAACACTTTGGCTGGCTCCTGTGGATCTATTTCTCAAACTGAATTGCCTTGACTGGCTTTAATCCAAGGAGATATGCTTAACCTCAACTTGATGTAACATGCTTTGTTGATACCCATAGGAAGTCTGCCCCCTTCTGAACAGAAACAGAAGAGGAGTGGATTATGGGGTGAGGGGGAGGCAGAGTCAAGGTAAGGGGAAAAAATGGGAGGAAAGATGGGAGGGGAAACTGAAGTTAGGGTGTAAAACAAATGAATAAATTAAATTTTAAAAAGTTTAAAAAAATGATTTAAGTTTTACATCGAACATTATATATTGCCTTGAGGGAAACTAGTTAAATATAAAATGTGTGGCTTTTTTAATACACTCATGCAGGGAATTACGGAGTTCACCTGGTCTAGTTGCCTTGAGAGGTATGTGTTATAGTTTTTTCGGGTTACATTCCTCACCTCCTGGAGCACTGGGTGCCTTTCATTTCCTGAGAAACTGAGGCACTTCTTCAGGCAGTGAAGCATTCAGGCCACCTGTGTATCTCTGTGTTCTCTAGGAGTCAGTGAAGCACATGGAAGCTTGGAAGAACAATTAGTCTTAGACATTAATCTTATGGAATCTGTATAGCTTGCAAACCTTGTTGTATCCTGGCAACTACATTTGTATTCTTCCTGGCAACCACCATTGTATTCTGTTTCTGATAAGGGTATAAAAAGTCTGAATGCTTGCAATAAACTTGTCTCAACCTCAGTCTTGCTGTGACCCCTATGACCTGGCCTGATTGACATTCCCTCTGATCATAATCAGGTTACCCTGGCTTGGTAAGTAAGTGCTGACGCTTACACAATCTAGACTTGTTAAAATGCTAGTCATAACATTCAGAGCTGGGAATGCAGCATCATATGAAAACAACTATCTGATTTCCAAGTATTTAAATTTCTACAGTTTGCTTAATAAACCAGGTTTCATTTACATTCTAGGTGAAATGTTCTATTGTTTAACACTCAATTATAATTTTAAGATGTTGAATCTATCAGAAAGTTGGAAAGTGTTTTTGTTTGGTTTTATGTTTTTGTTTTCTGATTGTACTTATAATATATTTTACCAATTGTCTTCACACATATGAGTGATAGTTGTATAGCTAGATCTACTTGTAGGATGCCTAGCAGTGAGAGCAGGGGCTGTCCCTAACACTTTGGTTGCCTTGCCCAGTCTATTACAAGGGGCGGTGCCTAGTTTTACTTTAACTTGATCTGCTATGCTTTGTTAATACCCATGGGAGGCCTGCCCCTTTCTGAATGAAAACAGAGTAGGCGTAAAATGGGTAGGGGTGGTTGGTGGTGGTGGAGAAGTGATGGTGAGAGGGAATGGGAGAAGAGGAGGGAAGAGAAACGGTGGTCAGGATGTAAGTTAAATGAATAATTTTAATTAACAAAAAAGTGGATCCTTATTGTCTTCAAGGTTAATTTATATAACATATTTCTTTATTGTAATTCTTAGAATTGAACCTGGTGCTTTACTTATACTAAACAAGCACTCTACTCCTGAGATATCTTAAGTCTCAGAAGATGTCCTATCTTTAAGATGGCTTCTGCCTATATTATAAGAAACTTCCTACTAGTGTGTGAATATTTCTTCAGTAGGGCACAGACACTGTACACCCAAGTATACCAGAAAAAATAATAATATAAATAAAGTATAAAACATGGATTTAATTTCAAAACAATAAACTATACTGGATAACTGGCTATTTAGTTCATTAACAATGAAAATTCAGGTTGTCATGATCATCATTGATCATGACATACACATTTCATAGCATAGTATCTTGTAAACATGATATATATATATATATATGTATATATATATATATATATTCTGTGCCCATGATATTTCAACAAAACATTTACCTAAAATAGGCCTAGATAAGAACAACACTAGTTGACAATCCAATGTGGATGGGGAAATTTCAAATATCCTTTTAATTAAATATTATCCAGAGACTTACCATTGAACCAAAGGGTTGGTTTATGGAAATGTGGGAACAAATGTTTACATGATCCATGTGATATGTCTATAAATAGAACCATGGAGCATATTAATTAGACTTGAGTATTTATGAACTTAAGCAACAGGCTAAATTAGGTTGACAGACAATTAAATGAGGGATCAAGGAATGATCATAAAAACGAATTTGTATGACAGATCTAAGTTATTTTTACACCCATGTGGACAAACTGTCTTTTAATCAAAGCAGCTGTAACTAGCAGCTGATATTAAAATCAAAATTCTTAACCATACCCTCTCACAGCTTAGTATATTAATTAGAATGTTCTCCACATCATAGCAATTTAGAGAGATGACACATGGCAAAAATTTAAGATTAACTGCTCACTACGGATTCAAATGATGACAAAAGTCACAATAAAAACTAGAAAAAATAAAATGTTCAAAGAATGTAATAAACTATATGTGTAGGAACACCAAGTCTATGTGAGGGCTGAACCAGAGTGGTTAATGAATAATCATAAGCTCTAGAAAAAATAAATTCTGTTGAAAATGTATCTGAAGTTATTGTACGTATGTATGCATAAGAATATGTGTGAAGTTTTTGTTACAGAATGAATTAGAGGTAACTTTTAATCTGTAACATTACAAATAAGACATCATTTGTTGCTTAGGATAAGATTGAGTGTGACTGCCTATAATGAAAATATCAAAACAAATAGGGATCCACATAATGTTGTGTTTAGTAATGTGTTCCTCATAATAACCATTTCTTTAATATGTTAATATGTGTATAATATATACAAAGAATATATATTGAATTATATATATTATCATATATAATACATATTATATAAAATATGTTATTTTATTCCCTTTGATTGCATGAATTCCTTCTCAAAAAAAATAGTCAAGGAGAATTGTAGTTCATAGAGTCATAGGAATAGTCCATAAAGAAAGAAGGATCCTCACCCCCCTGATATTCAGCTCCTATTTCTGTCTCTAAATGGTTCTTCTATTCTAGCGTATAACATTTAATTATATCACTCCCAGTAAGAAAATTTGTAAATGAAATCACTTCACTGCTCTCTTGGTTGCCTATCTGGAAATGAACGTGCTATTCTGAGATAGAAAACCTAGGCAATAGCTATTAAAAGATTTTCAAGTTTTCATAAGAAAGAAATGGTGGATTTGTGAAATATGTTAAACTTTCAGCAAACGTTATATACTGTATGCACATGTAAAAAAATCACATGGAAGGGCAATTGATATAAATACTTTATGGAGTTATGTGACAAATAAAACAATCACAATTTAAGTTCCTGAGTAAATAAAACCATTCTAAATGTATGAAATACTTTCTCCATTAAATATACAGGATGCATTAATTTCAATAAAACAAAAATATTAGTTATTATAATTAAATAGAAAGGAGACATCACATTTAGTATGGATAAGAATAGTTATTATTTTGTAACCCTTCTGCACACACACATACACACACACACACACACACACACACACATGCACACGCACATATGCATGCACACAGGTTCCAGTACATACTCTTGTCTTTTTTTGTCTGTTCACACATTTTCAATGGCTATTTTTCAAATAGAGGAAAACGAAGTTTCAGAACTATTCCAGAGGATAAAAATAGTTTGAAATATTAAGGGAACTAACGATCTCTTTGAGCTCTGCTTTATAGGACACCTGATGAGACATGAGTAGGAAGGGGCCCATATGAAGAGCCAGGGACTGGACAAGAGGACCGAGACTTTGGCATGGCTGTTACGTGTGTCATGGGCTTGGATTTCTTTAGGAAGCGATGGAAAATCACTGGAACTGTTACAGAATATTATTTAAGTACACAAATAATGATGCAGCTGTGGGGTAGTGTTTGGGAGAGCATCGAGAGTAGAGTCATTGATGATGCTCCGCATGAAAGCGTTCCCAGAAACAGACAATGGAAGTGTGCACACAGGCTAGTGAGAGTGGGAACGTATTCTGTGGGGAAGAAGTTAAAAATACTCGCAGCCATAATGTCAGCAACGCCATGTCCTAGTTTTGATTCTGTTGCTGCAATAAAATACCCTGGAAAAAAAGCAACTGAGGGGGAAAAAAGATTTATTTTTGCTCACAATTCCATCACAGAAAGGAAATTAAAGCAGCAGGGATGTTAAGTATCTAGTCACATCATATACAAGCAGAAGAGACAAATCCATTCACACTCATTTTCTCCACTCTTTTACAGTCAAGGGCCTCAAACCCAGGAATGATGTCACCCACGGTGTGCTGGATTTTCCAATGTCAATTAATGTAAACGAGACAGTCCCCTTAGACAAGCTCACAGGCCAACCTGATCTAGACAGTTCCTCATTGAGATCCCTTCTCAATGACATATTAATTGAATATATATTTGATATGTATATGTATATTTATATCTCATCAAACACTTTTTCATCTAGGAGTGATTCCTGTGAGATTTCCTGGTCTACATGGAAATGTTAACTGTTGTCATTGTGCAGATCTTGTTTTGGTGGCCATATTGTTAGTATTTCAAAGGTTCAGCTCCCTGTCATAGTAGAAGACACCAGTACTCAGCAGCAATCCTGGTCCTGTGATTCTTGCAGAAATTTCTCATAACAATTCACAAAATCTAAATTTGTGATCCTAGATGGTGTCAAAGACAATATTTTTACAGGCATAGAATGAGGTTTCCCTTGTCATATTTATCTGTATAGTTCTCATGCTCACAAAATATTTTCGTAAGATATGCAATTTGACTAGAGTTAAATTTACTTTTTTATTCTCAATATATCAGAATTTTGTTTATTTCTCGTGTTCTTCTTATATTCTTTCCATTTCTCTTTGGCATTTGAAGATTAAAGAAAAAAATGTTTAAATTCAGAAAAAAGACACCATAGCAGCTTTAAAGTGGGTTTGGATGGAAAATCTCTACTCACACTTAGCCTTAAGTCTTGTCAGCATGCTCTAACTAATCAGTCACAGACGCAGCACTGTTGGGAATGGTCTCCTCAGTAGAGCAATGTCCTTCAGGGAAAGTCAGCACCCAGATGACACATGTGACCACATCAGTGAAGTGGCTCACAGCTGGAGCTGAAAAGGATGAACAGGCCATGCAACAGAGCAGAAAAAAAAAGTCTAACTGTGTCACCAAAATCTGCACCATCATTATGGTTTTTCCTCCAAGAACCTGGTCCTTCTTTGCTACGTTGTTCCTTGATCCTTAGGAGTAGGGTTTGTTTTTTGAAAATTTTATAGGAACCACAGCACTTTTATGAGAATCACTGCTGAATAATTGTGTCTTCTACATATGGGGAGCTGCACCCCAGAAGTCTTAACAATATGCTGCCAACACAAGATCTGAAAATGACAACAACAGTTAACACTCCCACGTGGATATGAGATGGGGAAATCTCACAAGGACCACCCATAGAAGAAGAACTACAGGAAGTTAATGGCAGCTAAGAGAGGGAGGATCACTCTTCTCCAGAGAGGAGCCTCTGATAGGTTACCTATTCCCAAGTGATATCCCTAATATGTATAAACACTGAATAGACTCAGGGATTTCACACACACACACACACACACACACACACACACACACACACACACACACACACACAGGGGGCGGGGTGGGTGGAGGGGAAGAGAGGGAGAGATGGAGAGAGAGGGAGAGAGAGAGGGAAAGGGAGAGGGAGAGAGAGAGAGAAAACAGTAATAATGAAAGAAGAGGTCATGAAGAATGAACATGTGATGGAGAGGCAAGACAGATGGAGGTCCGTGACACACCTCTGACTGGTATGAGAAGGCAGCGATAGATAGAAGAGCCGTCATCTTCTCTTGGAAGAGCAGAGGGCCATATAAGGGTGGAGGGCTTGTACAGAACGACTTCAAAATGAACGTGATTGAGTTTAAAAAAACAAACAAACAATGAGGTCATAAATTTGAGAGGGACTGGAAGTAACATTGTAGGAAGAGATGGTGAAATGGAAATAATGTAAATTTAGTACTCATGGATGAAATTCTCAGAAAGATAGTACAAAAGGAAAACCAAAACAACTCACTTTCCCCAAAGGAAACTTTAAAAAAAAAAAAAAAAAAAAAAAAAAAAACCTGCTGTTTCAGTAAAGTACAGACAGAATATAATTTTAAGAAATTTTACTCAAAAGATACTGTCAATTTCAGGCAACAGTGGGCTATTTCCAGGACTGAGGGTGTCCCTAGATCTACACAATTCAAATTGAGTGTCAGTTATTAAAACACACTACCAGTCCAGAGATTAGGAGTGCTTTGTTGATAGTTTAATTTGTGTTGTTAGATATTTGTTGCGTTTTTGTTACATTAACTAAACCATGTTTCTTTTCTTCTTTTTCATTCTTCCTTTTTCTTCCCAACAGGTCATACATGATCTCTTCTAGGTACCTAAAAATCCAGGCTAGTTTGAGTGCCCCTTAAATAAAAACCTGATTTTCATGGATTTTTACTATCTTTTTTGTTGCTTTCACAAATCAAAGAACATTTTCCCCGCTTAATTTTATTCTAATTTCAATGTTAAAAGAAAAAGAAAAGAAATTACAGGAGATTTGATATGTACAAAATAAGTTGTTATCTTTTTCTTGTTTAGCCAACACTTGTTTTGGCCATGCAAGCATACAGGTGACTTTGGATAAGGATACTTTATTTAACTGGACCACACTCATTTCTTACAGTGTGTATATACCATAGTTATCTGTGAGATGCATACTAGTACTGAGGTGCCCTGGAAGTGAAAGGACAGCCTCATACTTTGCCAATATAATTCTTTACTCTCCTCTTGTACTCAGGAGGAGGCTGGCTTGTAACTATAGGAAAGCAATCATTCCTTTGCATAGCACAAATATTTTTGTACTTGAAATCAACACCCTTGTGCATCAGCATTCTTGCTTTGTCGCAAATATAAGTTCTGTCCAAAATAACTTTAGCTTTTCTTGAAAAAAAAAATGTTACTATAGACCTTTACCTGTTGGAGCATGTACACAAAACCTCAATAATCTAGCTATTACAAGTGCCTCAGAATAATTTACTAAAGAAATATTTTACAATTTTACCCCAATTCAGTTTATTACAACAAAACAATTTCATATTTAAAGTGAATAGTGTTCGAGTTGACTATACTGGACACATTCAAGCTTTGCAAAAAAAAAAAATCTTATTGATACTTTTGAACACATGGATACACTTTGCCTCCATGATATAAGATCTACTTTCCGGGGACCATGTTCAACTCATGCCCTTATTGACTAATTCAAGAGCTTTTATTTATTCTAGTTAGAACTGAAATTAGCACTACTTCTAGCATGGATATATCATATAGTTTCATTATATATTTACCAAAGCCAATAACAAGTTGAGCAAATATATACCACTTTTTTGTTCTTTTCCTCATTCCTCTGCTCCCTTATGAAGTGGACAGACTTACCTTATATTAACCCAAAATATCTGGAAGTTACTATTATTAATGTTTTTCATCATTATATCATTGTTTAGAAGTCTATATTGGGTTTTTTTTTACACTTTTTATTTACTGACCTTTTCCTTGACATAAGTCTTTACACTCTACATTTTAAAAAAATTGAAGTTCTAATAGAATTTACTGTGGAGCAACTGCTTCAATCTTGGTTCTGTGAGCCAAGACTGGCACCTACTGGCATAATAAAATCAGTTCACAGCTGGACTAAAGTGTGAACTGTCAGTCAACAAGTCGGTTTATGTTTTTATTTTAATTATTATTTTTTTTTAGTTCCACAATGTGACTTTGACATTAGTTAGTATTAAAATTAACAAGCATTAAATATTATTAACTATATTCTATTATCAAAGTTGTTTTTAAAAGAAGAAATTTGAGTAAGATGTACAAGTTTAAAAAAGTAGTAAATTTAAAAATTGTTCTTTTGGGGTTCTAACAAATCAGAATGAAGCTATCAGAATTGATTTTGAGAAAAAAAAGTGTTACAAAAGATTCAGTTACAAATTGTGGCTAGGCAATTCTCAGGTTAGACTAAAACTGTTTGAAATTAGATATAATATTTCACAAGTTAGTTCCAGCACTCCTGTTTTTAAAGCTAGTATCAGCAAATGCTATTCAAGTTTCAATGAATAATTGATGTGCAAAACACATGATGGGCAACATCATATATGGTTCCTGCTTTTATTGTTTTGCTTTTGTACTGTAAACTTGTTCATCAAAATATTGCATGGGTATCCTATCTAACTATCATACATCAGGACTTAGAAATTCTGATTCCCCCTCCTCATTTCCTGCAAGTCCATGTAGTATCCATCTAAAATATGTTCAGTGCTTTTTTGTTTCATTTGACCTTATTGCTACCCTTGTCAAGTCCCTGTCTTCTCATTGTGATTACTAGGTTACTAATTGGTTGTCTTTCTGTTACTACTCCTGAGAGTAAATCTTCACTGCAACAGATCTTTATTATCACAAATTCCATATTTAACTTGAGTCACAAGATGCTGACTAGGAAAAAACATTTCTGCATTTAGAATATTTCCTGTAACACACTATATCTATGATATTAACATATTTGTCATCATATTATGTTAATTTTTCTTATATAAACATAGCGTACCAAACAAACTTATGAACATACTCACAAACACTTAATTAGATTTTTTAAAATATATAAATGGCTGTTCACAAGATCAAATGTGTGATTACATTGATTACATTTGTGCTGTTTATATACAATCTCTAGGTTTATGAGGATTTTATCACTAGAAAATTTTATTTTGTATAAATGTGACTCCATCCATTTGCACTCCAGAAATAATGGCATTTTGCATGTGAATTACTTTTTCTTCATCCTTTTTCATTAAGTAGTATGACTAGCATCTAAACTGTGGCTGTCAAATACAAATATGTATTTCTAGAAAACGTATGAGAACTTGTCAGGTTATAATTGGCATAGATTGAGCAGCAAATATTTAAAATTTGCAATAGATAAGTGTTGACATGCTTAAACAACCATGAAATCTTCTGCAACATCTTCCTTTATCCTTTTAGTAATCTGTAACTCCAGTCCCTGATCATCTCCCTTTTCCTTCTTAGACGAGAACTAGTTCCCTAACACTTTAGCTTGCACTTTCTAGAACTTTCTGTAAATGAAATTCTAGAGTTAGTAATGGACATTCCTCCCATATCTCTTCCAAGTTTATGTTGTTTTATAGCCATTCAATTCAATTAATGCTGCTAGTATGAGCTTGTATGTGGGGTTATTCCTGTGGTTCTTATTCCTTTGTGCCATCCTACTCCATTCTTTCACGATTTCTTTCTCTCATCTTTCCCTTTTCCTTTCCCTGAGTTGTGGTGATATTGTGTTCCCCAAAATATTGTGTACCTTAATAAACTTATCTGGGGTCAGAGAACAGAAAAGCCACAAGATACTTAGGCTAGAAAATGTTAGCACATGCCTTTAATCCTAGCATTCCAGAGATAGAAATCCTTCTGGATCTCTGTGAGTTCAAGGTCGCATTGGAAACAGCCAGGCATGGTGGCTCATGCCTTTAATCCCAGAAGGCAGCATTTAATCCCAGGGAGTGGTGGTAGAAAGCAGAAAGGTTTATAAGGCGTGAGGACCAGAAACTGGGGGCATTTGGCCAGTTAAGCATTTGGCTGGTTAAGCTTTCAGGCTTTGGAGCAACACAGTTCAGCTGAGATTCATTCTGGATGAGGACTCAGAGGCTTCCAGTCTGAGGAAATAGGACCAGCTGAGGAACTGGCAAGGTGAGGTAGCTGTGGCTTGTTCTGTCTCTCTGATCTACCAGCATTGACCCCAATAACTGGCCTTGGGTTTGATTTTATTAATAAGACTCTCTAAGATTCATGCTACTCTGAGTAACTATTCTGTTCTTCTTCACCTTCATGTCTGTGTGTGTGTGTGTGTGTGTGTGTGTGTGTGTGTGTGTTTGTGTGTGTGTGTGTGTGCATGAGCAAGCACACACTCATAGGCATGGGGTGTAAGCACATGATTTTATGCATCAGAAAAGTTGTTGTTTTCCTCTCTGAGAATCCCCCATACTGGTGTCCACAATGGCTAGACTACTGTGTGCATAGTGTTATTTCACTATGATTTTTATTTATTTCCTTAATATGCCAGTCATCTTACTAGAGTGAGATAGACTCACTATATAGCCTTAATGAGCCTTTTTCTGGTGTCTAAGGATGTTCAATATTTGTTTATATGTTCATTTATAATTCTTATTTTGGGAACTGTTTGATTCTCTTGCCTTAATGGTTGCTTTGTGGGTTGTTTTGTTTAAACCTTTCAGTTTTGAATGTATTCCAAGTGTTAATTCCCTATGAAATGTGAAGTAGGTGATGGTTTTCTCCTGTTCTATAAACTGTCTCTTCACTATTCTGGTTGAAAAGAATGATACTGTTTTTTTTTTTTTTGGTTTTTTTTTTTTTTTGGTTTTTCAAGACAGGGTTTCTCTGTGTAGCTTTGCACCTATTCCTGGAACTCGCTTTGGAGACCAGGCTGGCCTCGAACTCACAGAGATCCGCCTGCCTCTGCCTCCCAAGTGCTGGGATTAAAGGCGTGAGCCACTACCACCTGGCCAAATGATACTGTTCTTATATGAAAACTTCAAACTTCAGCTCACATCCATAGGAATGAAACACTTTAAATAAATTATGTACTTAAAATATCCTCAAAAATATGCCTATGAGAATAACCCCTGAATCAAGTAGAGTGAAACCTAAGTTAAGATATAATTTTTCATTCCTTTTGAAAAAAAATTATTGAGGGCATTGGAAGATTTGGTACAAAGTATCATAAGTCTAGGCTGGCCTCACCTCACTACATGGCTGAATCAACTTTGATCTTCTGATCTTCCTCCCTCTCCCTCCTAAGTACTGGGGATGACAGATGTAAGCCACCACAACAAAATTTCAAATTCCATTTCTTTCATCTGGATAACATACTTCAAAAACTAATCTCGTGAAATAATGGGCATTATTTGGAAGCAGGACTAATAAAAATTACCTTTAATAAATAAACAACAATACTATGGTCTACCAAGTTCAGAAACAGGTTTAAGAATGAGTCAGACTAGTAAATAAACAGTGGTGGCATTCACAGAAGTAAAGAGCACTTGTTTAATATACAAGCAGGAAATCAAATCTATACCATTCTTTCAGGGAAAACATAAATATGTGTTTTATTTTGTTAACTTATTTAAAATTTGTGTTGGGGGATGGTGATAAATATCTCCAGTAAAATGTTTGCTACTCAAACATGAAGATCTATGTTTGGATCCCTATCACCTAAATAAATGTCAGGAATGGTGGCATATGTCTATACTCAGAGCTTGAGGACAGAGAGAGAAGCATTCCAGGAATTTGCTTGTTAACTTGTTTAGCTAAGTTAAGAAGCTGTAGATTCAATGAGAGACCTTTCTCAACAGTAAGTAGAGGTAAATGGAGAACACTGAACACCAAACTCTGATCTCCACATGGAAACATACACAGGCAAGTGCACCCCACAACATACACTTGTGTTCACACATGCACCACACACATACTCACAAAAACTTGTGACAGGTAATTTAACAGTGTTCATATAGAAATGCTTATAAGAATATATGTGTATAATATACATATATTGCACTTTAGGATCTTATCCAACAATATATTCATTGGAAGGTAAAACATATCAAAATTATGTAAGAAATTAAATTTATACCTTATGTATAATGATTATGCTGTTATGCTCTGTCACTTAATTTTTAAAATTATTTAATTTTCATAAATTATAATCTTACAACAAAATTCTTTAGATGTGTTTTATAATACACTTTATAATGGGATAGATAAACATAAACAATTTCTAGTTTTGTGCTTTTAATATTTCCACACATGGTTTTCAAATAGTCAAGTAAATCAGGGTCAATTTGACTTGCTAATACTGGACCCTATGAAATTTTGAGAGTCGAAATGGAAGCTGGATTAAAAAAATCAAGGTGTGCTTATTTTCATATAAACAAATATATTTATTTAAATAAAAAGTCCAGTATTGATTAATTGAATTGTTTCTTTCTGACAAAGGAATATTCTCGAATTGAAAATTCACCCATGGAAAAAAAATGAACTTTTTATAAAATAGCATTGTGCAAAACCATAATTTTCCCAATGCTTTACTTTGTTCATGTTGCCTTTTGCAGTACTACACAGCAGGACCAGGAACAAACAGGTGATAGTTTCCCCCCACATCGATGTTCTCGCTGCGTATAGTACAGTGCCTGAAATATAAAACATATTCAATATCAGGTGTTATGAAAGGATAAATGATTCAGATTTAGAGTTTATAAATGAGAGTGTATATTGATATAGAACATGGCATTTATAAAGGGAGTAAGTAATTTTAAAAAGGAGTATATAGAGGCAATTAACCCAGAGACCAACAACTAACCAAGGGGCAGAAAATAAGGGACTACAATGTATTCATCATTAAATGGTACTTCTGTATCACACCCTAGCCCACAGGCTTCAACCAGAGCTGGTGGATGAATTCAAGAAAACTGTGCACTAGATCTAAGGGGATAGATGCACAGGTGAACTTACAATGCTTATGACAGCGTGCCAATGGCCTGCACAAACTCAAGTCAGTCAAAATCCCCACATAAAAAGGAGAGAAGTGTCCATGAAGTCCACTTCAAAGCTGATGAGCTCTTTGTATTCACTAGTTGCTAGGAGAGAAAGAAAGAGAAGGGGAGAGAGAGGGAGAGAGAGAGAATATCAGCTTTCTTTAAGACTGCAGCCTCTGGTAAATCAACCACTCTCTAGGACAAGCCCCCACAGAAGAATATTTAAAAGACACACATTGTAATTAATTAATTTTTTTTTTTTAGCGAGAGAACATAAAGTTTTGTAGGTTAGGTAGGTGGGGTGGATTTGGGAGGAGTTAGGGAAGGAGTGGGTGAAAGTAATCAAAATATATTGTATGAAATTCTGAAAGTTAATAAAAATACTATTTTCAGAAGAGCATATTGAAATTAAGTGATGACAAGAACTTTTAGAGAACAGAAGCATTTGGAGAATGGCAGGGTCTAAGCCTGGAGGTGATGGCAGTCCTTGCAGATCTGCACACAGAGTGCTTTGTTGTAAAAGGTTCAGTGAATGTTGAAAGGCAGCCCACTGAAGGAGTAAAAGGAGGAGATTTACACGTTATAAAGCTTATGTGAGTAGAAATGTAGAGTTTAAATTGGTTAGTGTCTCTAAAGCATTTTTTAAATGTATGAAATTGGTCTTTTTCTTTGCATCATCCTTTTTATAATAAGACTTTAAAATACTCTTCAGTCACTAAAATATTTGTTTCTTTTCTAATTTAACAGTATGGAAATACACGTTGGTGAAATATTTTTCCAAGTAACAATAATCATTCAGATATACCTATAAAAGAACTTTAAAATGAATAATTTTCCTAATAATGTTATACAAACTTGTATTTCTTTTGACTTTGTGAGGTATCCTTATTATTTATCAAGTATTGCTTAACACAAACCATGATAACAAACCATTGTTCCTCTTCATCTTTAAAGATCCATCTCTTAGTTTACCAGTGATATCACTTATGATTTTCAAAACAATGCTCTTCTGATATTTTCTAAAGCTTTTTATCAAAAATTCTCTGGAATTAAAAACTAAATATTCCCTGGAATGGTTTTGTGTTGTTATGATGTAAACTACCTATGAACTCTCACATGTACTCTCTACATGGAAAATGCTAGAAAGACCCAGATTTTAATTGCAGGAAAGCAGTTAGGACAGCCTGTGATTATTACACTAGGTAACCATGAAGTCTAGGGCAAGTCCCTGAGCATTTTTCATAACCAATTAATACATGACACCTTAAATAACATGGATTTGCCATTCTTTATTAAAAGAAAGTAGGACAAAGTTGCCAAATTAAAAAAAAAGAGAGAGAGTTAGGAATATCTGCAACCCACACAGTTCTACTTCTATGCAGAACTCTTGACAATTATTTCTAAAGATAATAGAGGTGACCTTCACATGTTTTACCTACATTATCTTTCAATCTAAACTTTCTTTAACACAAGCCAGTGTGAATATTGTGTACATGGACAGCTAGCCAGTGAAAGTGTTTCTGTAATGGTGGTCTTTGTCAATCTTTGGTGAGTAACAGATGGATTTCACTTTATGTTTTGTTCTGTCCAATCACTATTAATTGATCAGAATCCCATATAGAATAAATCATGTGTTTCAATGTGTCTTTAGGGAAAATAGAGTTTGAATTATACTTCTAGGAAACAATTCTGGGAAACAAGAATCTGTAAATTAGTTATTTTGCTACTATCTCTATAAATGTGAGCAAACGTTATATAAATAGTTGGAATTACTCAATACTGTAAATTCAGAGTTTAATATCAATAGTTTCTATTTTCTCTTTTTTGAAAGGTTATCTGAATACTGGGTATGTCTGACTCAACAGAATTCTCAAAACAAGAATTTAATACTCATGATGAATATTTAAGCTCCCACATGTTTTATTTATGTTGCATAATGTATTCTATCCATGTTACTAATTAAAATAAAATTAAACAATTAGGGCTAGAGAGATGGCTGAGTAGTTCATAGCAACAGGCATTCTTCTAGGGGACACAGAATTTATTTCTGGCACCCATTTATGGCTAACAACTATTTGTAACTTCAGTTCCAGGTGATTGATAACCTCTCTGGCCTTTGCTTGTACAGACAAGCATGTGGCACAAAAACATACATTCAGGCAAAACTCCTGTACACATAAAAATAAGTAAAAATTCAACTATTACACAGATTGTTAAGGGTTTAATGTTTTACAACACTTATTCTAAAAACAGTATAGATTTCTGGTGTCATGGAAGGAATATTTACAGGAAACTGAATTGTATCGATTATTGGATCAATTTTGGACACTCAAACTGCTAAATTAGAAGTTTTTGACAATTTATAAATGACAAAAATTATTGAGAATATTTGTAAAGAACAATATGTTGTTCTAATTTATGTATGCATTGTAGAAAAATAAATCCAACTCATTAATATACTCAACAAATGAAAGAAATCTCCTGTAAAGATCCCTGCTGTGGAATAGCTTTCATAGTACCAAAAGGCAGCATACAAGCTTCCAAAGGAATGGAGCAACAGTAGTCCTACCCAGGTCTTATCCCTATGAACTTCAATGAGAACCAATGGAGCACAATAACCTTAAGCATACAGTGTTGCCAAACAATTTTTGGAGGTAGCCAACAGCCAGCCCTCTACTGGAACTTAAGACATATTCAAAAATAGGGAAATCATGCCTGGTCCTGGAAACCTAGACAATTTGTTTACCAGAGCTAGTGAAATCATGGCTCTTAGAGGAGAATGTATATCTACCACTTTGCTAAGCAAACATAATCCCTAACTACATTCTAATATTTGTACTTAGAGCCATAGATAAGCATAGATCTCAGCTCTCATTAAGGCAACTTCTCTTTGCAATAGAGCAAGACCATGACATAAAACCACAACCAAATAAAATGTAGAGTCATGGACCTCAATCCCAGCTGATATGTCTATATATCTATATACATATATATATGGTGATATTTTAATTGTGCTGAAATGTGATTGTATTTGTATGTTAATAAATAAAGTTGCCTGGGGGTCAGAGCTAAGAGCAAGCCATTTAGCAGAAGTCTGGCAGTGGTAGCACACGCCCTTAATCTGATCACATCAGGCAGAGTCTGTGTGTTCAAGGACATAGCCAGCTTGGAGACACACGTCTTTAATCTCAATACCAACCGTAGAGACCTGGAGGTCTGTATAGACAGGCAATGATGAGGAGGTCATGTGGTTGGGTTTACAACCAATGAGAAGGCAGAACAGAAAGTCAATAAAAACACAGACACACAGGAAGTAGGTCTCTTTCTGAGGGGAAGGATGACAGCAACAGCGAGGGGTAAAAAGGCAGTCTTAGCTCTTGGCTGCTGCTCAATCTCTGGGCTTTTAACTCTGCATTTGCTCTGTGTTTCTTATTTAAAAAGACTGTTCAGAATTACATCTACATATATATATATATAAAATATATTATATATATAAAATAATATATAAGCTGTCTAACAGCTACACCTGTGGTGAAATGGATAGCTACTAGGTGAGTATAATACTGTTTTAAATCAAAGTTACAAAATTTTTGTACATTTTAATACATATACAATATTTATTTAGTGTAACCATGACACAAATTTTATCTCCATATGACTTTTCAAAATAGATTCATATTAAATTTGAATATATTCAAAACGCTCATTAGGGCCCTCAAAACCTGCAACTTCAAAGGTACACACTTTTAGAGAAGATAAAGCACTAGATGGGAACTTATTCCAGGCTCTATGCAGTTTGCTGCTGACAATTTTCTTGTGACATGAATATTGCAAGGTTCAATATTGACAAAATGGAGTCATATTGGTTTAGTGAAAGCTATTCAATAAAATGAGACAGAATTTGAATTCAAGTTTTGATATCTTATCAAAAAGAACATTTAAATAAGTGTGTAATTAAAAATAATACAAATAAAACATACCAATGATATGCAAACATATTTGGTCAAAATTGGGTTATGTAAATGACAACAAGAAACTAAAGGATATTTTAATCTTTTTCTGCTTTTTGATCACTTTAAAGATGTCAATGTTTTCATCTCTAAGCTTGTCAATTCTTACAATCTCTTTTCCCATCTTAGGGGTCATACAATCACCAAATGAAAAGAGTCAGTGGATATTGTCTGGGTCTCATGAGAAAGGTAGTTGGAAAATCGATGTTGTACCCAGGAAATCCCTCACAGTGTGAAACATGGGGAAAACACGATAGCTCCCTTCTAGTATACATCTGTAATTGTATCAATCCTATCATATGGAGGAAATAAAACAATAATCCAAGACACTTGTATAGTTGTGGGCAACTAAGTTTAAAATAATAACAATATTCCCAAGCATACCTCTCAGATAATTTGAATATCCTTTGATAGAAACTGCATGATAATATCTGCATGATGGTGAAAATTCATACTTAATGACTATTTCTGTTCCATGAAAAAAAAAACAATTTGCTAATTAAAAGATCATGAGCATACAGAATGCTCAAGGAAAGCAAGTATAAATAATCCTTCTTTACACTAAAAGTAGATAACTAATGGAATACAAACTCTTTATGTTGAGGGTGAAAATATTCACAGAAAGATGTTATACTTAAGACAAATCATGTGTATTATATCAGTACAAAGCTGAATGAAATGGATTCAGTATTGAACAATGTAAGAAGATTGAGTTATCTATTGAACATGGTAGGATTTATGCAACTTTGTCATTGAGACTGTATTAACTCAGTGTTATTTGGCAATACACTTTGGCAACTTCAATATGTCTTGTGATTTTCTAGGTGTATTGATCTTAAATGTTTAGAACCAGAATCATGCTGGAAAAGTTTCACTGAATTTTTGGACACTTGAATAGATAAAGTAAATGTTGAGCTACCAGATTGATAACATCACCTATATTTATCCACTAAGTTGAAAGAAATCAGATTTCATATTTGAGAGAAAATACCTAAATTTTGCACCCAAGTCAATGACATGTTGTTCTGTTTCTCAACTTGTGCATTTCACTGTCTCAGTAGTTTGATTTCACAGTCCACAGGAGATGAAAGATAGGCTCAACCACAGTGTTCTGGTACTTAAAGAAGGAAAGTGACTTTCCTTCTCCTGACTTTAATGGAGCATATTTTATCTTAGTACAGGCAGAACCCAGAAAGATCTGTCACTGTCTTAGAAACTAGGGCCAAAGTTATGTGATTCTTTTGGCACTTTTGCACACATAGGGAGACTTATGAGAAATGGATGGAAAAGCAAAAGACTAGTTTCTATCAAAGAAAGCTATGGAATAATTTTACTAGTTATGTCTACGAAATTAAAGAATTTGACTTGCATTTATTCTCTTTCTTGAAATTTTATTTTTCCTGTCAAAGTACCTTCTGTTGATGAGAGATGTATTCTTTTATTTTTAAGTAAGACACTTAGAGGAGGCACAATAGGCTATTATATTTAAACCCTAAAATAAATGAATAGGATTTGACAACATAAATTTATGCATATGAATGAAGATGATGACAAATAAGTCTGCTGTTCACTACCAGTATTTGTGCTTGTACCTCTCCATGGATTTGCAAGTTTATTTCATTTCGAACATCTTTGCTTAAGTTTTATGACAATTTTAATTGTCAATTAACTTCCTATGCAGCAAATGTTTTTAAAAAAAATATTGTTTAGATTTTCCATTTCTGGGATTCCTTCCATCTGTGTTTTTTGTTTGTTTGTTTGTTTGTTTGTTTCTGGTTCTTCAAGACAGGGTTTCTCTGTGTAGCTTTGTGCCTTTCCTGGAACTCATTCTGTAGTCCAGCCTGGCTTCAAACTCACAGAGATCCACCTGCCTCTGCCTCCCAAGTGCTGGGCTTAAAGCTGTGTGCCACCACCACTCGGCTTCCATCTGTGTTTTCTTTATTGCTTCTATTTCCATTTTCAGGTCTTGGATAGTTTCCTTTATCTGTTTGTTTTTTGTTGTCGTCGTCGTTGTTGTTGTTTTTGGCTTTCTTCTGGGGATTTATTAGTTTCTTCCAATTCTTTGTTGGTCTTTTCTTCAGTTTCTCTAAGGGATTTGTACATATTCTCTTTAAGGACCTCTATCATCTCCATAAAGTAATTTTAAGGTAATTTTCCTGTGCTTCAGTTGTGTTATATTGTCCATCACTATTTGCAAGTGATATGATAGTATACAGAAGTGAGCCCAAAACTCTGCCATGGAACTCCTACAGGTAATAAATACCTTTAGTCAAGTGGCTGGATACAAAAATAATTAAAAAAAAAAAAAGAAACAGTAGCCCTCTTATATACAAACATATTGGCTTAACTCAACAGCTTTTACAATCAAATGTTTTTCTGCAGTTAAGAATCCCAAAGACAACATAATCCAGATTCTCTGTGTAATATCCATCTTTACATGGCTTATTTTTATACTACCTTTACTGTCTCTTTAAAGACTTTATTTTAAAAACTATCTTTTTTTAATATAACTGTATATATTCATTTTTCTCTCTTCCAAGCCTACGTATATTTTTACACACATTGTAAACTATTGTACCTGAATTTGCCTTATTGTGAACCTACTGCTTTAAACTGCAGCATTTTTAAGACTGAAATGGCCACTGTGGCTGGTGGCTCTGCCCACCTCAGCTTCCCAACATGGCGGTGGTACATTTACCACCAGCTTTGGGAGCCATCAACTCTCAGAAACAGTAGGTCTATGCTTTTATCAAAAAGCAGTGTAGCCCAGAAACCTTTTTTTTTTTTTTGTACTAGCAAAGACTAAGTTCACCATGCAGCGTAATGTAGATGCTTCATTCTCGCCATATTGGAAGTCAAGTGCATTTGCCAGGAGCCTGCCATATAGTAGCTCAAGCCTGCAGGCTGCTGCTAACTTGAGAGAGGCAACTAGGAAGCTGTTTTAGCTTTGTTTTAGAATCTTTTTTTTTACATTTTCTCAGGTTTTAAGTGGAAATTCCTGCCCCATGTTCTGGCGCCATTTGTAGCTGGAGACTTTCTCTCTAGCTCCTGACAAGCCCCGGCAGTCCCACAGCCCACTTATAAAATAAACACACAGACTCTTAAATTATTTAAACTGTTTGGCCTATGGCTCAGGCTTCTAGCTATCTAGTTCTTACATCTTAAATTAACCCATTTCTATTAGTCTATATGTTGCCACATGGCTCGTGGCTTACCAGTATCTTCCATGTTGGTACTCATGGTGGTGGCTGGCAGCGTCTCTCTCAGCCTTCCTGTTCCCAGAATTCTCTTCTCTGTTTGTCCCGCCTATAATTCCTTCCTGGCTACTGGCCAATCAGCATTTTATTTATTAACCAATCAGAGCAACAAATTTAACATATAGAATATCCCACAGCAATAGACTGAGAAAGAAATCAGAAAATCAACACCCTTTGTAAAAGCCTCAAGTAATATAAAATGCCTTGGTATAACTCTACCCAAGCAAGTGAAAGGCCTGTATGGCAACAACTTCAGGTCTTTGAAGAAAGAAAAGTGAAGAAGATACCAGAAGATGGAAAAATCTCCTATATACATGGATTGGTAGGATTAAGATAACAGAAATAGCCATCTTACCAAAAGCAATCTAGAGATTCAATGCAATCCCCATTAAAATCCCAACACAATTCTTTGCAGACCTTGAAAGAACAATACTAAACTTCATATAGAAAAACAAAAATTCCAGGATAGATGAAGCAATCCTGGACAATGAAAGAACTTCCAGAGGTATCACCATTTCTGATTTCAAGCTCTACTACAGAGCTATGGTAATAAATATCACATGGTATTGTATAGCATAAAATCACACAGGTGAATCAATGGAATCAAGTCAAAGACCCAGATGTAAATCCACACACCTATGAACACCCGATTTTCAACAAAGGAGCCAAAATTATACAACGGGAGGAAAAAGCATGTTCAACAAATAGTGCTGGTCTAACTGAATGTCAGCATGAAGAAGGACACAAATAGATCCATATCTATCACCCTGCAAAAAACTCAAGTCCAAGTGAATCAATGACTACAATATAAATCCATATAGAATAACATGATAGAAGAGAAAGTGAGAAATAACCTGGAATGCATTGGTACAGAAGAGAACTTCCTAACACCAATAGCACAGACACTAAGATCAACAATTAATAAACGGGACTTCATGAAATTGACTAGTTTCTGTAAGGCAAAGGACATATAAAAAGGAAAAAGAATTTCAACTCTACATCTGACAGAGGGGTGGTTTCCAAAATGTATAAAGAACTAAAGAAACTAGATATCAACAAATCAAATAATCTAATTCAAAAATGGGGTACAGATCTAAACAGAGAATTCTCAACAGAAGGATCTCAAATGGCCAAGAAACACTTAAGGAGATGTTCAACATCCTTAGCTATCAGGGAAATGCAAATTAAAATAACTCTGAGATTACAACTTACACCTGTCAGAATGGCTAAGATTAAAACCACAAGTGACAGCCAGGAGGTGGTGGTGCACGCCTTTAATCCAAGCACTCGGGAGGCAGAGGCAGGTGGATCTCTGTGAGTTCGAGGCCAGCCTGGTCTCCAAAGCGAGTTCCAGGAAAGGCGCAAAGCTACACTGAGAAACCCTGTCTTGAAAAACCAAAAAAAAAAAAAAAAAAAAACAAAAAAACAAAAAAACCACAAGTGACAACTCATGCTGGAGAGGATGCTGGGCAAGGGGAACATGCCTCCATTGCTGGTGGGAGTGCAAACTTGTACATCCACTTTGGAAGTCAGTGTGGCAGTTACTTTAGAAAACTAGGACTCAACCTACCACAAGACCCAGCTACACCAGTCATGCATATACCCAAAGGATGGTCAATCATACCACAAGGATAGTGGCTCAACTATGTTCATATCAGCTTTATAATAGCCAGAACCTGGAAACAACTAGATGTCCCTCAACTGAGGAATAGATAAAGAAATCGTGGTACATTTACACAATGGAGTATCACACAGTTCTTAAGAACAAGGACACCAGGAAATGCCAAGCAAATGGATGGAACTAGAAAAAAATCATTCTGAGTGAGGTAACCCAGAATGAGAAAGACAAACATGGCATGTACTCACTCATAAGTGGATATTAGCTCTAAAACAAAGGGAAATCATGCTATAATCCACAGCCTCAGAGAGGCTGGGTAACAAGGAAGATTCATGAGGGAACACCCAGATCTACCTGGGAGAGGGAAAGAGGAAACATTTCATGAGTGGACTGAGGAGAGTTTAGCATGGGAACCTAAGCGATCAGGTTGGGGAAGGTCACGGGAAGAGAGTACTGAAAGAGACTACTGGAAAGGGGGACATTTCAGAGTCACATAAAAACCTGCCACAAGGGAATCTCCCACAAATCTTCAAGGAAGACCCCAGGTTCGATTCCTAGCAATATCAGATATGTAGCCTTATGTGGCCATCTCCTGTGACCAGATTGGTGCCTAGCACAATTGTCATCAGAGAGGAATTATCCAGCAACCATGGAAAACAGATACAGACCCACAGCCAAAAACATTAGGCAGAGTTTGGGGAATCCTGCAGAAAAGGAGAACGAATTGCTAGAGCCAAAGAGGTTAAAGATAGCACAATAAAATACAGAATCATTTAAAATGGGTTCATAGGGGCTCACAGAGAATGAACCAACAACCAGGGAGCCTGCATGGGACTGATCTAGGCACTTTGCATATGTGTTACAGTTGTATAGTTTGGTCTGCTTATGGGACTCCTAACATTGGAAGGAGGGTCTATCTCTGACTCTTGTACTGGTTTTGGGGACCCTATTCCTCGTACTGAATTGCCTTGCCCAGTCTTAATACATGAGGAGATGCTTAGTCTTACTGCAATTCAACATACCATGCTTTGCTGAAACTCTTGGGAGACCTGCTCATTCCTAAAGAGAAACAGAAGAGGAGTGGATTGGATGGAGGTGGGAACAGAATGGGCATGGTGGAGACAGAATGGGAGGAGAGGAGGGAGGAAAAACTATCAACTGTGGCTAGGATATAAAACAAACAAACAAACAAATAGACATTAAAAAAATATTGTTTAGAGAAGTTGTAGTGAGGAATCCTTAAACTAGATTTGAATTAGCTGTCTGAAATAACTCTATGTTAACTTGCCTTTCCTTTCCATGAGGCTTGAGGATTCCTGTGGCTCCAGTATTCCTCACTACTACCTAAATTTATAAGCTTGATTTTTCAGAAATCCAGGGGTAATCCCTCAACATCACCTGCTCTCCAAGTGGCCCTCTAGCCATATGTACAACTCCTGTTTCCTTTTACATCACCTTTTAAGTGAGAAATAGTACCAGTACACTGCAGTTGAATCTCTTAGACTAGCACAGCCTCCGCTCATGGACTTATACACAGTAATTATTTTCATAACCAAAATTTCATTGATTTGAATTTTCAGTCCTGATATGATTATAGGAATCATTTTCAGTCTAAGTCTCAGCATCATAAGTGACAGTTTGGTTTTTTGTTTTGTTTTGTTTTGTTTTTGTTTTTTTTCCACATAGCTTTATCTTACCTAGGATTTCAGACTCTTTAATATAGTGTTACTGATATTTAGAATATTGGGGTTGTTGATTTATAAGGTTTCTATATCTTCACACTGTCTTTTGGGAGCCAAGAGACTTAATTTGACAAAATCATTCAGAATAAGTTCAGGGAAAAGTTCAACTCAATTTTTACGGATACACATATATATGTACAAATTTATGCATGTGTGTAGGTACCTACATATAAATAGAGTTTTGAAAGACAAAAGTCTCACTGTGTGTGTGTATGTTGGCCTGCCACTTTCTGTAGAGACCAGGCTGGTTCAGAACTCACAGATGACCGACCTACTGCCTCTGCCTCTCAAAGTCTAGGATTAAAAACATGCACCACCATAGCATACATAGTATTTTCAGGTGAAAATATCTGGAGTACAAATATGATTATCACAACTCTGCATCCCAGAAGATGTTATTATAATTATATAGAGGATCAATGTCCTTCCTCTGTATGTCTATCTATTGAGTATTAATAATTTTACAGATTATGATTAACACTTCCTAAATATGCAAAGTATAAAAAATATGCTGAAATTCACTATACAATTTATTTAGTCCTTTAAAAATTGGGGTGTTCATTTGTGCATGCTTATACCCAAAAATCAAGAGTGTAATCATTTCTCTATTGTAAGACTGCCAATCAATATCCCCCCCCAAAAAAATTTCCTTTGAAAAACATTGGGGGACATCTTTTTTCACCTATTGAACCTGAAAATGGATTCACCACTAAAATATGCTTGTAGGAATTGGATTCAAAATATATAATTTTATGTTAGTATCAATGTGAGTTTACTTACATCACAGTTGATCATGAGGAACTGACAACTGGTATCCTACAGTTGCACTGGCTGCTTATGGTTTAGATAAGAACATAAGTGGTATTTACATTCTTAGACAGTCATTATTTTTCTAATAAAGCAACACATTCCAGTTCTAGTATCAGTTGAGCTAAAATCAGTGACTAGGCTTGAATCCATATTGAATGTGTTTTCTACAATAAGACTGTTCAGACAAAATGTTTTCATTTTCTAAGAGTGCAAATTTATCAGTTTATATTACCTAAAAGTGTTGGTAGAGAGAGAGAGGTATGGCTGAGCCTCCCTGATCCACTGGATAAAATAGTCTAATATAATTCTATGTCCCCCTCTGTCTAGTTTTCTGTCTCTGTGACCAAATTTCATTAACATATTCTGTAGTCTTGTTAGGACTCAGTTATTTTTCTTTATTTATACCACTTAGATAATAATTTCAGTTGAAAATGAATAACTTTCCTTACAATATATTGTTTATTTTTTGAAATTTTTATACAAATTATTTTGACTATATCTATTCCCAGTTCACCTGCTAACTCCTCATGGACCACATCTAACACTTCTCTCTCCCAAGTTCAAACCTTCCTTAAGAAATAAAGGGGAAAAATAACATTGAATCCAATGAGTGCTGTGTATATGTGTGTGCAGTGTATATGGGTCACTGGAATATAAGAAACTTACTTGTGGCAAAAGCACTAAAGTAAAATGATTCTCCCTCCCAAAGAAGCCCTTAACTGCCAATAACTTTGCTCCCAAACAAGCTGGAATTCTGACTGGCTTGATCTTCTACAGGTACAGGTCTTTTGCAGGTAGCCACAGCTGTTCTAAGTCATTAGTACAATGGTCATGTCATGTCCAGAAGACCATTTCACTGTATCCTTCCACATTCTACTGTTCTTACTGCATTTCTTCCCCTCTTCTGCGATGCTACATGATCTTCACCACATCTTCCTAAACATTCCATGACTTCACATTCCTGTACTTATAGCTATGGAAGAAAGACATGAGGATTTGATTGACCAAACTGAAGTTCCATGAGACAAAAATGAGCCCTAGAATTTAGCATAATAAATATGGTAGTTTTGTTTTTCCAAGTGTGGTGTTTTGACAATATCAAAGATTAAAAATACTTTTCTGCAAAAAACAATTGGGATCACCATTATTGAGCCATGAATGTATAATTGGAAAAAATGAAATAATAGAACAATTTAAGTTACCTTAAAGTCCAACAATTTTGTGCCCTGTCTTATCCAAAAGTTGAATGTTATTTTATTTAAAAATTATACTAAATTTGAAACAGTGTTCTTCTTATATTGCTTTATTATTACAAGTTACCATGTGATGTTGAGATAACATAAGAGAATAGTTTCTAATGTTTATCTCTGCAACTAATAGTATGCAAATCATTCAATATTAGGTGGATATGTAGATAAATATGTAGAGAGGCAAGTAAATGATGGAAAGAGGAATTTGTGCTGGCATGTATATATAAACTAAAGGAAAAGAAATATATAAAAATCAAAGGTGTGTGGGTAGTTTCTTTTTATTTATTTTGCTGGTTGTAGGACTCAAGAGAAGTAAGTAATTTCTCTAGACTAGTTTACGTTAAAATAGAATACGATGCACACATCCTACTTTTGCAAGGGAATTAAGTGTGACAAAGCACTTGAGCCTCTGTGCTGAGTAAATACTCACTGGTTTTAGAGCTTGAAATTGGCATGTGTGTGGGGTGGGGTGGGGTAGGGAAATGTGTCGTCTGTCTGCATGTATGTCTGTGCGTTTGTGTGTCTTCGTGAACTTATGTCGTAAGTGTACCTTCAAGTAGAGGCTAAAATGCATGTCAGATCTTTTGGAACTGGAGATACAGGCAGTTCATTGTGATCCACCTCAGGTGGATACTTGGAACTGAAGTCTGGTCTTTTGGAAAAGAGGCAAGTACTCTTAACTCCTGAGATAGTTCTCTGATACTTGCTTGTTTGCTTTCTAAACAATAACTAAATATTCACTTTGTACTTTCTGACATGTCAGTTTCATTCATTTACTTTGGGCCTCATGGCTATTTGACATCTCAAAAACTATAATAATGTCAAAAGACTGAAGCTGCGATGATATTAAGCATACAATGTCATCAAGACCTAAAGAACATGGAATTAACAATGAGAAATTAAGTAAAAGTCATTCGTAATGTCTCTCATAAAAAATTCAAATTTAAATATATGAATTGAAAAGTGACCATTTCAAAAGATTAAAAATGAAATTACTGGGATGCACGCTGACAGAATCTTATGGGAGAGGCAATGAAGCTGGGTAAATGATAGGGCCTGTAATAACTAGTATGTAAAATAGAGGTGAGGAAACTACCGCAAACTGCTAAGTAGGTATTAATTTAGGTTCTGAGAGCTGTAAGGTCTCTGTCAAAACTATTCAGCTATGGCCATGCAATTCGAAAGCAACAGTAGAAAATGTATACCAAATATCTTTGACTGTATGCTAATAAAAATTTACATCAAAAAATGTTGCCTGGATTTGGCTTGAGGGCAGCTGTTGACATAGTCTTTGTGTAAGGCAACAGAATCATTAACACATTTAGCAAAACATCAGTTTTTTTCCTGTCTTTTCAACCCTTGTTAACATCTTGACAAAGTGTAATAGGGGATGACAACATGCCTGCTATCATGACACACTGTGATTGTAAAATGTCACTTGGATGTGTGAAGTGTCCTAGTATCACTTAGTATCAATTCTACAAGCCAAATATTTTAGAATTAATTATTGGAGAATTTCATACATTGTATTTGATTTTATTTACCCCTCTCCCAACTCCTCCCAAATCCACTCCCCCTTTCCTATCTACCAAATAATATTGTATTCTCATTAAAAAAAAAAAAAAAAAACAACCTAACTGAGTCCAATTTGAATGCCCATAAGCTCTTGGATGTGCGGCCATCCAATAGAATGTTACTAAACTACCAGGGCTGACATCCTTAAAGAAAACTGACCCTTGTTGTCCCAACTGTCATCAATTGTCAATAGCTCTCACCCGCCTTGTGAAAGTCATTTTTCTAAATGTGATTTAGCTGAGTAATGCAACATTACACTTTAGCAGATGCCTTTTCTGGTGGTAATAAAAATGGCCAAAAAAACAACTTATGGAAGAAAGAATTTATTTTGATTTATGGTTCCAGACAGAGAATTCATAATATCAAAGAATGGAAGGCCAGCAGGTGGCTAGAGTAGGAAGCTGAGATCACCACTTCAACTATAAACAAGAAGCCACAGTAACTTCCTCTGCACAATAAGTTTCTCCTGTGTCTAGCCATAGTAACATAGAGCCAATATTAACATCTGCCCTTTTCTAGGCTCTATGTTTAGCTGGGAATTAGAGAAACTAAATATGCCATTCAAAATCTTCCCTTGGATTTTATTATTGGAACATGTAAATGGAGAGTATGTGGTTTGTTGTAATTTTATAAAAAATGTTTTTATATCATAGATTTTGCTGTATAGATTTGCAAATAAATTATTTTTCCTTTTTACAAAAAAGTAAGACCACAATATCTTTCTATTTGCACAGTTTATACAGTGAAAGAGTTTTGTTTATGATTCAGAAACTACTTATAACAATACATGAATTAGCTAATCTATACTCATGTGACCATTGTAATTTGCAGACTTATACAACTGGCTGTCTCAACGTAGTTTGACACATATAGAAAGGTAGTCACAATTACCATCCATTAAATATTATTTTATGAAGACCTTAGTTTGTTTAATGTTCACAAAATCCACATCAGGAAGTTGTTGCTATTATGCCTATTATTGTTAGATGTTATGGTTGGTTTTCCAACTTGTCACAAAGCTGGATATATCTGGGAAGAAGGAATCCTTTTTTACCCCTTTAAAAAAAATTAGTTCTTTGATTTTTACTTCATCTTCGCTTTCCATGAGTTTTTCCTGATCTTCCCCTTCCCATCCAGCCAACTTTAAGTACTTTCTCAAAAAATGAAAACCCTATTCAACAACCAAAACCTAGAAAACAAAATAAAACTACACCCTGAAAGAAATAAAACAAAATAACAAACTATAACCAATAAAGACACACACTCACACACACACAAAAAGACTGTGGAGTATTGTTAGTTGGCCAACTACTTCTGAACATGTGGCCTGTCCTGGAGTGGTTGAATTACCCAATGTCATTCTATTGGAAAAAGCTATTTTTCCCTCTCCCAACAGGTATAAGTGACAGTTCAGTTGTAATCTCTTTGTGACTAGGTTTTCCATTCATTCATTCATTCATTCATTCACTCATTCATTTTTTAAACAATATAGCAAAATAAAATGTAAAAGATAAAACATGTCACTTCAGAAAAAAATAACAGAAGGAAAAGAGTCCCAAGAGAAGACATAAGAATCAGAGACCAACTTGTTTGTATACTCAGGAATCCCATAAAAATTCTAAATTGGATGTCATAATATGTATGCACAGACCTGATATAAACCCACACAGGTCTGTGCAAGCTGCTTCATTCTCCGTGAGTTCATATGAGCTTTGCTCATGTTGATTTAGAGGGTCCTGTTTTCTTCCTATCCTCCTTCCCCTCTGGCTCTTACACTCTTTCTTTCTCCACTTTCACAGGGTTCCTTGAACTCCAAGAAGAGATATTTTATGGAGACATCCCATTTAGGACTGAGTGTTCCAAGGTCTCTCTCACTCTCTACATAACGTCTGGATGTGGGTTTCTATATTTGTTCTCATCTGCTGTAAGAGGAAGCTTCTCTAATGATGGCTGAACAAGGTACTGACCTATGAGTATAGCAGAATATCACTAGGAGTCATGTTATCAATACATATTTAAAGAACAGTACTATGTTATCTTCCCCCAGATCCCTCAACTGTCTAGTCTCAGGTTCTTGGCCACCCAAGCAGTGTTGGGTGTAGTTTATATCCTGTGGAGTAAACCTTAAGTCGAATCAGTTATTAGTTAATTACTATTTCCACAGCCTTTGTGTGCCACCCTTACCCTAGCATATCTCACAGGCAGTACACCATAAAGGTAGATAAAGTAGGTAAAGGTTTTGTGGCTGGCATGGTTTTCACATTGCTCTTTTGATAGTGTGCAGAGTACATTACTGTACCAGTGATGCTGGAATTTAGGAGTGAGGGATCTATGTAGACATGTGTTGTACATCTCCATCTTCAATATAGTTGTTGTCTTCAACAATGGGGCTTACTGTCGGTTTGTAGAGAGCAGCCTATAGTCTTGGCAACAGACGGGTTGTTTGGGGATTCCCATTTTTGGCAAAAGGGAAGAAGGAACCTTTATTGATAAAATGACTCCATATAGTTGACCTTTTGGCAAATCTGGGGAATTGAATTGGTTAATTATTTTTGTGCAAAGGTCCAGCTCTCTGTGGGTGATTTCTTTCTGGGGTAGATCATCCTGAGTTGTATAAGAAAGCAATCTGTGAAAGCTACAAATGACAAGTTGGTAAGTATTGTTTCTCTATGGCTTCCTCTTTGGTTTCTGGTTCAAGGTTCTTGCACTGACTTCCCTGAGTGATGAAGTATGACCTGAGTGTTGAGCTATAACAAACCCTTCCTCCGCAAGTTGCTTTCGGTCACAGGGTTTTACCATAGCAATAGAAACCTAACTAAGACATCATGTTATTATTCCTTTTTAGAGAAGAGTCAAGACTAGAGAAGTTCAAAAATTATTGTATGATAATATATTAAGTGACATAACTGAAATTTGAATTCATATAATCTAGTTTCAAAAAAACCAAGTGACATGCCACTATGCTGCTTCTCTCCTATATATTTGTGAATATTTCCTTCTGTTACCATTATTAGTGTTAATATCACATTCTATTTTTACTGTTAAAATATTTCAAATCAATATATTAGACAAAGACTGACTCTGAACTTAATCGAGGCTTTTTCTTACAGTTTTTCAGCTATAAATGAACAATTCATATATCTTTCATATTTTTACTAGTCTACATGTCTTTTACTCATTGATATAATGAAAGTAAGCCTGTTATGTGAAACAATATTCTTAAAATATAATACTTAAATTGTATATAAAGTATCATAATATAATACTTAAATAATTCTTTAAGTTTTCATTTACCATTTTACATTTTTATGATGTTTTTTATGTGAAGACATATAAAATGTTTTCACAGTCAAAATTATCATTTAACATATGATTTATAATTTATAACTATTGTGACCGGCTGAATATGATCTATTACTACCTCAGGAGAATAAAAAGGCACAGCTACTTATTAACATTGCCAATAGCTCTAGAGTGGAGACAGGAGTATCAAAGATGTTTGTCATTCATGACTTATGTCCTCCCCCAATGAAAAATCCTAACATGCCATTTCTCTTCTTTGCTAAGTTATAAACATTTTAAAGAGTTAGCCAAATTCCTACCACTCCTAAAATTATCCCAGTATACTATGTATTCCCATCCGTGGAAACCACTCTTTCTTAGGACTTGAAACCTAAATCTCTCTTCCATTAATGTATAGTTGTTCATATTTTTACCTCATTGGTCTGATCACTTTAGCCCTTGTGGTTCTTCCTACAACTTAGAATTCTCCTCAGCTGATAAGTCTACATAGAAAATTGATGCACAGACATGTGACCTATAGCATGCTCTTTTCACTGTCAGTGACCGATGACTGCATGTTTGGTTTTTCACACACTGATATCAATATTTTATTTTTTGGTATCTGAAGGAAGGATGTCACCATCTTCTGTTACATAATAATGCTAATGATGAAATTCCAACTAAATATGAAGTGTTAAACAGATTCAGCTGTGGCCATGTTGACGCTGCTTCATTCAAAACTGTAGACACATCGCTGGTGAACCTAATGAATTGAAAACTATTGGCCTAAAAAGAAAAGTCACTCTGAATAAAAGTATAAAAAGACCCTGCAGGAAGTGACAATAAACAAAATGAAGAGGAGCAAGGAACCTTTTATGTTAATGGAACCATGTCATGAGAGCACTCACTCAGAAATAGAGAAACATGCTAGTGTCAGAATTTATTGATTAATGCAATTCACGAAATAAGGTGATTTCAATAGCAACCATTTGCCGAATAATTCTGCTTTACATGGCAACCTACCTTAGCCACAGTTGCTTTTATTTTGATGCTAATCACAAATATTAGCACCCATATGACATGCCACACAGTAAATATATAACTGTACATCTATTATGTATGTATGCATGTATCTAATATATTACAAAATATATTATATATACATAGTGACATATTTGTTATACACACATCTACATATGTATTACAAAATGAATACAAAAGTATAAAGAGGCTGCATCACAGTTTTGAGAAGTGCTAGGATAGGTAAATAAAAATGTAACACAGTCTATATTGGTAAAATAATAAAGCCAAAACCACTGCAGCAAAGACGTGACTACTGTGAGGAAGGCCTCCTAGAGTCCTAGGTTGGAATGAAGAGTGGAGCTATGGAATTGAGCATAGCTGGAGAGGCAGGAAGAAGTATATGTGTGGCCTGAGGATGGAAAGTCCAGACAGATTAACAGGTGGATGGGCAGAGGGCCATGTCAAGTATTCATGATCAAGCAGGCCTAAAGTCCTAAGGACAGTCAGGAATTCCTTGGCTGGCAATCAGTGACACAAAAACTAAGTAGGCAGATGACAAGTGATTGGGGGCTCTCATCACTGCAGTGCTAGGAGGAATCCACATCTGTTCCTTCTTGGTCCTGAATTCTGTGATCTTATCATATGCCCACATGCTTTTGTCATCCCAATTCACCCTGATAATTTTATAGGGTGCTGCCCTTTCTCCTCCCCTCAAACAGCTATTTATGAGTATGCTACAAGGGTAGTGTCAGACAGCTGGTATCTTCCCAGGATCACAGTCATTTTCTAGTCTCAAAATAGAGTCAAAAGCTACGTGTAAAATGGAGTCTCTCAGGGAAGAGCACAGCCTGAGAAAACACTGTTTCACACAACAGAATGTAACTTAGAGTAGGGCATGGCCTTATTTCTGCAGGGACGTTGGGAAATGTTCTATGCCATTGCAGTCAGAATGGAGAGAAGGTCTAAAGCTCATCAGAATGAAGAGAGGAGCATTAACTGTAAGTTAGAAGGCAAGATGTCAAACCTGAGTTTGATCTGTGAAGTAAAAGAAAAAAATGTAACAGCTAAACACATTTTAAATTAGGCGTGATGTGTTTCTAAGATTCATTCAGCAGCATTTATGTTTTTAACTGCAGCGTGTTTAATAAATATAAGTTCCTCAAACTTTAATGTCTCAGTGTATTAATAACACAGAAGAAGATAATTTTAGTATCTTGACAAGCATCTGTAAAATTCACATAAGAACCAGAATTTCTCATTGATAATTCAGATTAATTTTTATGTACCTAGCTTTCTGGCGCCTCACATTTATTCACTCCCGAATTTTTCTCTAACCAGAGATATATAGGTACATATGTAAGCACACATGGACATATATTCATGAACATGTACATAGCAGGTAATAATAAATACTCTGATGTTAATAAATAAAGTTGCCCGGGGGTCAGAGCTATTAGAGCCATAGCAAGAACGTGGCGGTGGTGGCGCATGCCTTTAATCCCAGCACTTGGTAGACAGAGCTAGGTAGATCTCTGTTTGTTCAAGGATACAGCCAGCATTGGAGACACACACCTTTAATCTCAATACCAACCATAGAAGACCTGGAAGTCTCTACAGACAGGCAGTGACGAGGGCAGTCATGTGTTTGGGTTTACAACCAATGAGAAGGCAGAACAGAAAGACTATAAAGACAAACACACAGGAAGTAGCTCCTTTTCAGAGAGCTCTCTTGGCTAAAGCAGAAAGGGTAAGGCTCTTAGTTCTGACCTCTTGGCTTTCTTCTCTGAATCGGCTCTGTGTTTCTTATTTAATAAGACAGTTGGTTACATCTACACTCTGAGAAGAAATAAAGTGAGTGGCACCAAACAATGACTGTGGATAATAAGAAAAATATCCCCCCTGTGTTACACAATGATTCCTTGAAGTAGACTACCATCTACCCTCCCCTACTCCTTTAGACTAGGTAACAGAAAAATAGGGGGGAAAAAAACCTCATTGCCAAACAGATATCAAGCACCAGAGCTTGAAATCAGAATCAGTTTTTTTTTTCTCATTTATCATCATTTTCCACTACACTATGCACCTTTTATAAAGGATTTTTCTATGTGCAAAGGCGAAAGCCCTGTTAGCATAGCTCTTCTCTAATATAGTGGAGTCCACAGGCCTCAATACAACTAAAATCATTCATTGAATTTGCTGACTGAGAAGCACACAGTGCATGACCAGCAGCCAAGTCTTTTCTACTCTAAATAGATAAGACTTTCAGCAGCTCACTGCACTCATCATTTCCAATATCACACAGGCCACTTTACTGCCAAATATTGATATCCTAACACAAGATAGAGAGAAGGGTGTTTGCTTAAGCTAAGACATCTCAGGCTTTTCCATTTAAAAGGAAAGGACTAGCATACGCCAACTCAATTCTGCACAGGAGAGTTACTGTACAGAGTAATACAAACTCTTTGAAAAAGGAGTTTTCTGAATGCTACATTTCCTGGTGGGAAAATTAAGTTCTGATAAAGATTAAGTATAGGGAATAATGTGTAGTCTTTAATTTCCGGGCATTTAATGGTATCTAATTCCATTGCATCTGAAATTCTTTGGCATTCATGCAGTCTTCAGTCATCAAAACACTTTAAGGAAACCTTAACTAGGAAACTTAATACCTACTTATAGTATTGTTAGCTTCAGTAGTTCAAAGAATGCAAAATCAATAGCAATTAGAAAAGAAAACCTTAGAGAAAGGGAAAGATAGCTATAAAACACCTAATTGTTTCTTTTAACAGTACTTCCTTGGTACCTTCAAATGCTAATGAAATGCTGTTTCCACTTGACCAGTAGTGCACAGGTCTTTGTCTTCTTGGGTAGGAAGAAAAAAGCATACTGTGACAATGTACATAATACCCTTCATTACTAAAGTTTGTATTATTCTAATGTTACTGGCTTGTAATTAATTTGTAAGTGATTCGAGAATTTTAACCCCCACCCTCTGTTCAAGCTGCATGAAAAACTGCTAGGCTATTGATTTTCAGTCATAATGTGTAAACCTACTTAAAAATTACTGAAGTGGGATTGTTCTTTCTCGAGACCTTAACATATTGTCTCTGTAATTTAGTTCAGGCAAACTTGCCTTCATAATGGAAACCAGTCTAAATAAATATAGAGCCAAATGAAATAGGCATTGTAAGTTCTTAGTATAATATAAATGACAATTATTTGTTTAGAACACATTAGACTTTCTTGCTGCTAATAAGTTCTTGTTTAAAAAAATAAATCAATGATAATTGTACCTCATGTTGCACATGCAATAATCTTCTGTTTTCAATTGCAGCATACCAATCAGATGTAACTCACTGGGTATTTTTATGGTACAAGAACATCTTTGTATCTACAAATAATAAAAGAACTAAGTAATGGACCCTTTATTTAATTTAAGCATATCCAAGTTGTTTAAATAAAACACACAGAAAATGAAAAATATTGAGCTCGTTTTATTATGTCCAGAGATCCCTCTGGATGTGTACACCGTGGCTATCACTATCTACAACATAACCAACTCCATTGATACAGCCGTCAAACTAAGGGTCAAAAACACTGGTCCAGGAAAGACTCGATCAACTGTCTTTAATGCTTAACAAACCTTTCTCCCTCCTTCCCTCTCTTCTTCCCTCTCTCCTCCTCTCTCTCTTTCCCCTTTGCCCCATCTCCCTTCCTACTCTCTTTACCCTTTTCCTCTTTCTACTTTTTTCTAAAAGTTATGTCCCTCTGAGCCATTTTTCAATTTTCTGAATTTTTGTTATGTTTTGTTTTGTTTGTGTTTGTGTTTTTGATATCTAAGCACATAAACCTATTTATCTGGAGTTCAAAAGCATCTTAAGACTTAAATTGATTCTGATGTGGATTTCAAGTTTTTTGCAAGTATGAAAAAAAAATGAAAGCTTAATGTAAAAACTTCTTGACTTTTGAATTTTAGAGACAAATAAAATTCAGACAGATAAATGTAGACATATGCTACACACATGCACACACAAACACATATGAGTTAGGTACTACATTGCAATATTTGGGTCGATAGCAGAAAGCACGAATGAGAGTTGTCTCATAAGACTATAATGGATCTGAAAACTCTGATTGCATAGTGAAGTAGTGACCATAATAACACAATAGTACCCTGTATTACTTGTGTACTTGTATTGATGATGATGTAAAGAAATCCACCGTATTATTTTTCATATGAAAGTATAGCATATGCAGTTATATATAGAACATGATACTTTATAATGACAAATAACTATGTTACTGATTTTGTATTCATTACACTATATTTTTAATTTACAATTTTGTAATTCACTATATTTAATTTTAGAAAATTTATATTGAGGGACTATGCATGCTACACCAGCATTAGTGTTTCTTGGAACTCTTGATTATATTTTTTTTCCTCTTGTCCTGAATTAATCCCAGGGTGTTTTGCAGCATCTCTGTGTTAGAAACTATCAAAAATTTCCCTTTTGATTCTTTTTGAAATATATGGTAAATGACATACTCAATAATTATCTTACTGGACTATCTAATGTAGCAAGCTTTCCTATCAGACTTTCTTTGAATCGCCAGTCAGCAAATAATGATATGGAGACTTATTATTAATTATGAAAGCTTAGCCTTAGCTTAGGCTTGTTCCACTAGCTCTTAACCTTCATTTATTAATCTGTGTTTTGCCATGTGGCTCAGTTAATTCTACTCTGTGCCATATGTTTGTTTTTCTGGAGTCTCAGGGGAAAATCCGCCTTTCTTTTTCTCAGAGTTTTCTCTCTGCTCCAAAGTCCCACTATACTCTTCTGCCTAGCTATTGGCCATTTAGCTCTTTATTAAACCAAACAGAAGGTACCTTAGGCAGAGACACATCTTTACAGAGTACACAAACATTCCACAGCAACATAATATTAAAATTAATTCACTCATCTAAGTATTTTATATTCAGTTAAGTCATTTTATCATTCTAGTATTTTTTGTGCTGTCTATTTATAGTTTGTTTTCTGTTACTGTGATAAACATAATAATCAATAGGAACTTGGGTGTCAAAAGGATTTATTTGGTTTATACTGCTATATCACAACCCATCATTGAGGGAAGTCATGCCAGGAGACAATAAAACTTAGGAGCAGAAACAGAAGAATAACAGTGCTTCCTGCATTACACCTTAGCTTCTTTCAGACAGCTTTCTTTTTTAAATTTATTATTGACTAATTTTTCCCAGCCTGATCACAGATTCCCCTCCCTCCCCTCCTCTCAGCCCCCTAATGTCCCTACATCCACTCTTTATCTCTTCTCTTCAGAAAAGTGCAGTCCTCCCATGTATGTCAGCCTGCCGTGGCACATCAAGTTGCTGCAAGACTGGTCACCTCCTCCCCTATTAAGGCTGGACTACACAATACAGGAGGAAGAAAGGGTGCCAAAAACAGGTAGCAGAGTCACTAATAGATCGTTGCCTAGCATGGTTCTCATCAGTGAAACTTCACCTAGTAACTGATGGAAACAGATTCAGGGAGTCTTGTGGAAGAGGAAGTGGAAGGAATCTGGGAGTCATAGGGGCCAGGGACACCACATGTAAACCTGCAGAATCAGCTAGCCTTCTTAAACAACCCAGGCACTACCCACAGTGGCTGAGTCCTCTTATAGTGGTAATCAATCAAACAATAGTCCACAAACATGGCCATAGGATAAAGTGGTCAAGACAGTTCTAAAATGGAGGTCCCTACTTTCCAGGTGACTTTAAGTTGTGTAAAGTTGACAATAAAAGCCAACCCGGCACAACATCTAAGAGGTTGTGAGCAAATGTTGAAGTAGTATACACACCCTTCCCTCTCTTTGCCAGCTATGAAGTGGTGTGTGACAACCAAGAACAAAGTAAACAACCAAATACCAAACTGAATTTCACACAATGATGAAAGATTTGAAGAAAGTTAAAACAGAGTAAAAACTGAAGTGAGATTTGCTGAAGCTTCCTATCTAACAAAAATCCCAGTATTGGGCATCAGAAACCAGTTATAGTGGCTGGTCAGGATAAAGAGAACGACTCCAAAAACAGTATAGGTTATTGCCAAGACACTCGGTTGCACCTCATAGGTTGAAGGTATGTCTCTATTATTGAAGATACCACACATATCAGGCAGAGGGCTCAGAAGATTGAAATGGATCTAACCTGAAAGCCTCCTTTCCTTGGTTAAGCTTTCACATTATCAGAAAGTAATACATAAGCTACAAAGGAGGGTAGTAATCACACTCCTTTCCACCTCAAGGAATATCTGGAAAGAGAAGGTGGAAAATAGTAAGAACCAGGGAGTCTGCCATGAGATTGTGTATCTTAGCAATTATAGGAGATCTTCATTCTTGATCCTTCAACATTATGGTCACCTAAACTAGAACTTAATAATGTGGTTGTTTAGCTTAAGGGTTTCTTGGGACTCCTAACGGTGGGAGTGGGGACTGTCTCTCTTGCCTACTCTTGGGACCTTTTTCCTCTTACTAGATTGTCTGGTCCCGGCTTGATATGAGTGCTTGTGCCTAGTCTTATTGCATCTTGTTATGCCATGTTTTGGTTGATATTACTGGGAGGCCTGCTTTTTTCTGAAGAGAAATGGAGGAACAGTGAATCTGGGGGAGAAGGAAAAACAGGAAGGGAGGACTGTGAGGAGTAGATGGAGGGAAGGCTGTGGTCAGGATTGTATGAGAGAAGAATAAACAAAGAAAAAATATAAAAATAATTTTTCAAAGATTAAATAAGGTATACTAGAAATACATGAAGTTATTTCAGTCATAAAATTAAGATGTAAATTTGAAAAACATATAAACCTCAAGGACAATTTGTCAGAAAATCTATTAAAATTTTTACACATTTTTTTCTTTAGAAATATTTCATACTTATTTTCTCTGTGTCAAATCATTATCTATTTCTTTAATGGCTTAAATAATTATTTCCCCAAGATGTCTTTCTTTATATAAATTTTGATATTTCATGATTTGATATTTATACCTCTAGATTTTAATATTCTCTTTGTTCACTGTCTTCATTGTTTATATATCCATAGCCTCATTTTCACTGAGGGAAATTTATTAATAAATAAGTTGATAACCTGATAGCATGCATTTTGTACATGTATAAACATTTCAAGTGATAGCCTTTTAGTAGGATTTCATTGATCTTTTGCTACATTTGACCTTATTATCATGCATTTATTTCCTATCTTAAAATTTATATTTGGATTCTAATTCAATGATTTCCCTCTGGCTTAGAGTTTCCTTGTAAGCCTTATAGGCAATTAACTTTTCTTTCATGATCTGCCTCCTTGGTTTCCCATACCAACACCAGGAAACATCAGGAGAGCAATGTTCCTATGAATATTATTTAACTTTGATTTCTCTTTTCTGAGAATTATAGCAAAGAGTGTCACTTATTTCTGAGAATGTGTGCTTCTAACATTTTTGATCTTGGGCTAGCTGGCTGGAATCTTAATTTTGTTTTTCCTCCAGGATAAATGTCTTAGTAAAATATATGTTATGTAATGCTAACCTCTATCCATTCTTAAACTGTTCCTATAATTTCTAAAATAGTATTTTTTAATCAACTCATAATAAGCAAGTTTGGTTAATTTCAGAAATGACCAACACCAGATTTATGAAGCTGGGTGATATAAAAAACTGAGGAGAAATTTAAATAGTAAACATTGTCTATGATTCTCCTCAATTCTACATAATTAATACTCTTGATTTATCTTCAACAAGCACCTGTAATTTAAAACTTGATCTCACAGAACAAAGGGAGAAGACCTCTACAGCAACAATGGCTTCATTTTACTGAACTTGTGGCCCTCACATTTTCTGCATGCAATACACTTTAAAAACTATAGTATAAAATTCTGGAGTATAATTCATAGGTAAAACTTCTACCTAATTTGTTAAGAACCCTGTTTTTTTTCTTTTTCTTTTTTTTAAAATTTTTATTTTGCAATACAATTCAGTTCTACATATTAGCCACGGATTCCCTTGTTCTCCCCCCTCCCGCCCCCCTCACCTTCCCCCCAGCCTGCCTCCCATTCCCATCTCCTCCAGGGCAAAACCTTCCCCGCAGACTGAGATCAACCTAGTAGACTCAGTCCAGGTAGGAAGGACCCTGGTTTTAATACCCTATGCAGCAAAAGGAAACAAACAAAAAAGAAAAAGGGAAAAGGGAAAAAAATAGTAAAAGTAGTAACAATTTATATATTTTTCCAGGGTTACTTTTCATTCCTTTATATTTAAAATACATCACTTCTCTCCTCCTTCCTACACTTGAGCTTTCTGTGATTCACAGTTTTCTCTTCTTTAGCCATTGTGTTCTTTCATAAACACATAAAAGAATCAACATATAGATACAACTTGCTCAGTCTATGTCATGTTGCTTGCATGTATATGTTTCTAGGATTGAAAACATCCTAGGCATTCATCTTTAGGAAAGAATCATCTTTCTCTCTCAGAAATTATTAATTACTTGTAGCTCTAAGGGTTGAGCCCAGGGAGATTTTCCCCGTCTTCATTGAGATGTCAAATGTTTGAATTGTTCAGGTTTTCTTTAAGTATTCATGTTGTTGATAATATTCCTGAAAGAATCATAGAGCATCTAACAAAACTCATTACTAGAAAGGAGAAGTCCTCTAAGCATTGACAGAGTTGAGAGGCCTGAATCAGGGACAACATTCCAAATAGCACATCAGATATCATTATTAAAATACAACAGAATATGCATTCAGCAAAAGACTGTAAGAAATAATTTTATGCCGGGCGGTGGTGGTGCATGCCTTTAATCCCAACACTCGGGAGACAGAGCCAGGTGAATCTCTGTGAGTTCGAGGCCAGCCTGGGCTACCAAGTGAGTTCCAGGAAAGGCGCAAAGCTACACAGAGAAACCCTGTCTCGAAAAACCAAAAAAAAAAAAAAAAAAAAAAAAAAGAAAGAAAAAGAAAAAGAAATAATTTCATGATAAAGTATTTGTAAGAAGCATCCATTTAGGGAGGTGAGTGGCTTTTTTTCTCTCAAGTAGTTATAATTCTGCTGAAAGTAGTGTCTAGTGCCCTTGAATCCTCTAACCTTTTTGATCTTTGTGGTCATTGGTTTTTGTGACTGTAAGTTTTACTTCTTTCATATGAACCCTTTAGCACTAACTTTCAGATTTCTGATTACAGAGATGGAGTATAGTTTTCACCTTTTCATAGCTGACTTGATAGTGTGTTTTTTGGTCAACAGAATGTTTGTGAATGCTATAACTAAAAATTTACAAAGCTCTTTATTTTTAAAGATGTGTTCTCTTCTGTATCCATTATGTTGAAACAATATTCCCTTATGAGGCTGCTTCCTCTTCCTGTTCTCTAGACCTAGATACAAGGGTTCATGGAAGCCTGCAGCTGAAGTTCAAGTCATGGCCACAAAACCGGACCCAGTGGCTAAATTCAACATTTAACCTGTCATCACTGTAAAATTTTGTGTCATGACTTCAAGCAACACGCTTGAAAGTCTATCACAGAGAGTTATTCAGTTAAGTTATACAATCTGTCATGTGACTGTCTAGTGAATGCTTATTAAATGTCTGCAAATTAACAATATTTTTTCTTTGATACATACTACTAGTTTAAGAGTGTAAAACAAAGAAAATAGAGTTCCCACCTCTCAAACTTGGAAACTATGAATATTTATCAGATACCTTGACATTTGCTGAATGTGCAAAAGGGCTTAGGTAAATTTTTATCAGTAGAAAAGAGCAGTACTGTACAATATAAAAAATAATAATCCTATTTTTGCAAAGAAAATTTCATGCCTGCTTTGTAAGAACATGCCCTACCTCAGCACAAGTTCATATTCCTGCCTCTGTATACACAGAGATGAAATAAATTTTTAAAAACTGGCAGCTAACATTTCTAAGATTTTTGTTTTTCACATAAAAATATATGTGAAATCTATTTGATCATGTTTTTCCTTCACCTAACTCCTCCCAGATACTATCCATCACTTTACCCACTCAAATGTATGCCTTTTCTCTTGTTCTTTCTGTCAAAACAGTGAACAGATACAACAGGGCTCTCACAGATTGAGGCAACATACACACAGGGTCTGTCCCAATTGGTCTTGGAACTGAGAGGGGAAAATAGAAAAGGGGCCCTAGCTTTAATGTTTTAAATTATATTTCATTATAAGCCATTTTCATAGATTTGTGAATATTTATACTGTATAATTTATAGATTATAGATCCCCCACATTTTCTGTTTTCTCAAAGTCATATACATGTACAATGTATTTCTTACCTTTGTAATTAACTTTTTATTTATGCTTTTCTTGTCTACATTCTTTACATGCTAAGTTATTATTATTATAGTTTTTCAGCATAATTTAAGTTAGAAATAAATGTTTGTGAATCTAGTTATTAAAACCGTGTTATAAAATCCACTGTTCATTGGGAGTCAAATGATTTAATAATTCCTAAGTATTGTGATTTCAATATAATCACATATATAATATAATGTTCTCCACAGGCTCACATGTTTGAACATTTGGTCTTTATCTGGTGGTCCTCTTTTAGAAGGTTGTGAAACCTTTAGGAAATTGAACATTTGCTGGAGGAAGTGGGTTAATGGGACTGAGTCACCAAGAGTGCAGATCTGGAGGTTTTACAAAGAATTCCACTTCTGGATATGATAAAATAAAAAGGGAGATTATTGAATCTACTTTTAAAAAGGAACTACTTGTTTTATATAGGATACATAATGAAAATTTTTTGTCTGAGTTTATCAAATGTTACTGGACTGGACATTGTTTATATATATATATATATATATATATATATATATATATATATATAATGGAGTTTTTCATCTGAATCTATCAAATGTTAATGGACTAGACATCATTAATGTAATTCTTGATTGTATATATTGTATGTACTTATTGGTTGTATATATTGTATATATTGTATATACTTATTGAATATAGTTTTTCTTGTATTAGTTATAAGTTTTTTTAAAATTTTACACAAAAGAGGGGAAATGTGGTGATATTGTGTTTCCCCAAAATATTGTGTACCCTAATAAACTTATCTGGGGTCAGAGAACAGAACAGCCACTAGATATAGAGGCCAGAAATTGGTTGCACACATGCCTTTAATCCTTTCACTTGGGAGGCAGAGATCCATCTGGATGTCTGTAAGTTTAAAACCACACTGGAAACAGCCAGGCATGGTGACTCACATCTTTAATCCCAGGAAGTGAGCCTTTAATCTCAGGAAGTGATAGCAGGGAGCAAAAAGGTATATAAGGCATGAGGACCAGGAACGAGTCTGGTTAAGCTTTTAGGCTTTTGTGCAGCACAGTTCAGCTGAGAGGCATCCAGTCTGAGGAAACAGGATTAGCTGAGGAATTGGCAAGGTGAGGTAGCTGCGATTTGTTCTGCTTCTCTGATCTTCCAGCATTCACCTCAATACCTGGCTCCAGGTTTGTTTTTATTAATAAGAACTTTTAAGATTTGTGCTACACACTTCCTGTCTAATTCTTGCTTTCTGACTGTGGCCACAAAGAGAACAGCAACCTTCTCTTCCTGGAACAGTACTTTCTTCGCCATAATTGCCCATATCCCTTTGAAATGTAAGCCAAAATAAACACTTCCTCCCTTAGGCTGCCTTGTATCAGGTACTGGCTCAGAGCAACATGGAAATTATTTAATATACTAAGCAAAATGACACACAGCTGTCTTTAAAAGGAAACAGAGAATCCTTGAAAAATTTTACACATCTGAGAAACACAATAACTATACATCTGATTCAAATGCCAAATGAGTAATGACAAGAAGAAATCACTGCATTATATCCAGAGCATGTTGATGCAAGGACAGGGATTCACAGGAAGATCAATGCACCCTACATTCTCCTTGTGAGAGAACAATGTGTGCGTGGAAGAATATGGAGGGAATTCGCCCTTACATCACATCTCTTAAAACATATCAGTACTTTAGCAATCCAAATATTTGAATACTTTAGACATAATCTAAATTGAAATATCATGAAATTACAAGAACAATTATTATTGGGCTTGTATTAGAGTTTGCACTGTACAGAACTGCGTCAACAGTCAGAACATAGTATAGAAATTTTTAATCATCTCCATATTCAAGTTGATTCTAGTATCAAAATTAGATATTTTGCCCTGTGTGTAATCAGTTTACCTGTGAAGATAATATAGTAATATATATGATATAATATAATAATATAATATCTGCAAATCTTTTCTTTGTTTTGGCATTTTGAAAATAATAATCTGTGAGCCTTGAAAAATGACATAAAACAATGCTCCAGTTGTAATATTAGCAATAGAAACCCTGGAGATAATAAGTTGAAAATTGCGGTGACTGATTTAAAGGTTACTTGTCCTCAAAAGGCCATATGGCCACTCATGGGAAACTGCATCATGAAGTATGGCCTCAGTAAATTCACTGAGTTCTGGCAACTGTCCTGTGAATATGAAAAAACACAGATTTGCTCAAAGGATGCTTGACCTGCAGAGAAGTGACTGTGACAATTATTTGTACAAATGAGCAGTGCTTTATCAAGAAAAATCTCTGACTGGCATGGGCATTTAGGAAAACAAATTAATTTGGAATGTGGCCCAAAGTAACTTGAGACAAATAATTACAGAAATAATTCTCCCACAATCCAAACAAGGGGCTCCACTATCTAAGTAATTTATTCATCTCTAGCAAATTGAGGGTTTTTTTCCCTTGATAGTTCTGACAAATCCTAGTTCTCTGTATTATTTCTTTTAGAGAACTACTTAGCTCTAAATATTCTTTTCTAGATATGATGCAATATGACTACACTCATGTTTAATCATAGTAAAGTTTTATGCTCTTGATATAATGGGCAACTTATTGTGAGTTGTAAGGATTCTTAAAATGATCAGTAACCCAATATATATTAGTTAATTATTTGGCTGCTAATGACTTACTTGGAATAAATAGTTAAGTCAAGTAACAATGATTTCTTATATTACTTAAATTTAAATGACTAGTATTTGTTTCTTCTCTATAAATATATATCTTTTTTAGAAAATAAGTGTTTAATGATTTTCAATCACTGATTTCCAAAGCTGAGAGTTTTGCAGGGTACTTGACACAGTGTTTGAAATACTTAAAGAGAAATGAGAAAGATACATATTTATTTTCTTATCTTTATCTCCATTAAAGTAAAACAGTCTAATAGGCTGTTAGTTTCCTAGCCATCCAATACATACTATTTAACGTATTTAAATATATATTGTAATTTGTATCCATTAGTTGGTTTAAATTTATTAAAATAATATATAAAGTAAATAAGATTTCTGTGCATATAGTGGATCAAACTTCTTACAGTTCATAAATTTTAGCCACCTAAGATATTTTTCCAAAGTGTTTTTTTTAATTGTTGTTTGATTATTGCTTTGTCAGAGTGTGATGTTTACTTGTCCTAATATTTCCTCTTTGAATCTTCCTTAGCATAGAAGCCTTGGAATTAGGTTCTGATAAGAAATGCTAAGGTAGAACTATTGGTAACACTTCTAATAAACACTCCTTAAAAGGCAAATAAAAGAAAACTGAGTGCATACCATGTTTGTCCTTCTGAGTCTGGGTTACCTCACTCAGGATGATATTTTCTAGTTCCATCCATTTGCCTGCAAATTGCATGATATCATTGTTTTTTACAGCTGAGTAATACTCCATTGTGTAAATGTACCACATTTTATTTATCCGTTCTTCAGTTGAGGTGCATCTAGGTTGCTTACAGGTTCTGACTATTACAAATAATGGTGCTATGAACATAGTTGAGAAAGTGTCCTTGTATGATTGAATATCCCTTGGGTCTATGCCCAAGAGTGGTATCATTGGGTCTTGAGGTAGATTGAGTCCCAATTTTCTGAGAAGTCACCATAATGATTTCCAAAGTGGTTGTACAAGTTTTCACTCCCACTAACAGTGAAGGGGTGTTCCCCTTGCTCCACATCCTCTCCAACATGGGCTGTCATCAGTGTTTTTTATCTTAGCCATTCTGACAGGTGTAAGATGGTATGTCAGAGTCTTTTTGATTTGCATTTCCCTGATGACTAAGGATGTTGAACACTTTCTTAAATATGTTTTGGCCATTTGAGAGTCTTCTGTTGAAAATTCTCTGTTTAGATCTGTAGCCCATTTTTTAATTGGATTGTTTGGTATTTTGCTGTCTAGTTTCTTAATTTCTTTATATATTTTGGAGATCAGCTCTCTGTCAGATGTGGGGTTGGTGAAGATCTTTTCCCATTCTGTAGGCTGTCCTTTTGTCTTATTTACTGTGTCCTTTGCCTTACAGAAGCTTCTCAGTTTCAGGAGGTCCCACTTATTAATTGTTGCTCTCAGTGTCTGTGCTACTAATGTTATATTTAGGAAGTGGTCTCCTCTGCCGATACATTCTAGGCTACTTTCTACTTTCTCTTCTATCAGCTGGATTTATATTGAGGTCTTTGATGCACTTCGATTTGAGTTTTGTGCATGGCAACAGATATGGATCTATTTGCAATCTTCTGCATATTAATATCCAGTTATGCCAGTACCATTTGTTGAAGATCTTTTTTAATTAATCTTGTTCCTACCACATTACTGAAGGTATTTATCAGTTGTAGCAGTTCCCTGGTAGAATTTTTGAGGTCACTTATGACAACCAAGCACCAGATCAAGCTCCAGAAACCCAGTTGAAGAGAGGGAAGATGGATTATATGAGCAAGGGGGATCAAGATCATGATGGGGAAATCTTCAGAGACAACTGAATCAAGTTCATAGGAACTCACGAACTTTAGACTGACAGCAGTGGAACCTGCATGGGACCAGACTAGACCCTCTACACACAGGAGACAGTTGTATAGCTGAGTCTGTTTGAGAGGCCCCTGACATTGTGGTCAGGATCTATTCCTGGTGCATGAGTTGGCTTTCTGGAGCCTGTTACCTATGGTGGGATGCCTTGCTCAGCCTTGATGCAGGGGTTAGGGGTTTGGTCCTGCCTCAACTGAATGTAGCAGGCTATGCTGACTCTCTGTTCAGAGCCCTTACCCTTTTGGAGGAGGGAATAGGGGGTGGGGAAGGCTTAGGGGAGCAGGAGGATATAGACAAATTTCTAAAATGGTCTTATTAAATAAAAAACACAGAGCCCAATATAGGGTGAAAGCCTTAAATCAGAAAAATAGGGAAAACCACCAGCCAACCTTACCTCCCAAACTCTGAGGCTTCCAGATGTGAGTTACTTCCTGTCTACCCACTCCTTTATTGCCTTGCTGTTCTGCCATCTCATTGGCTATCTTAGCCCAGCTACCTCACTTCTTCCTATACAGTTCTGTCACTGTCTGTCTGTCTGTACAGGTCTACAGAACTCTATAGTTGGTACTGGGATTAAAGGTGCGCATCACTAAGCTTGGCTTTCTTCCCTAGTGTGGTCTTGAACACACAGAGATCTTGCCTGCTAAAAGATTAAGGGCATGTGCTGCCTCATTTCTTGTTTATTTAAAATGGGTGGCTTTTTTTCTCTGATCTCCAGGCAAGCTTTACTTATTAACATACAAATAAAATATCACCACATTTCAGCACAAATAAAATATCACCACAGGAGGAGGAATGAGAGGGGACTCTGTTGTTAGTATGTAAAATAAATAAATAAAAACTTTTAAAAAATGGAATATGGAAAAAAAAAGAAAGAAAACTAAGTCCCTGCCAGAAGCCATCAATTGTGAAGAGCTATAGTTCAGTATCTTTATCACAGTTTTTTAGGACTTTCTTCAATACCTTCTTGTCTGGACTGTTTCTTTTTCTTTTCTTTTCTTTTCTTTTTTTAAGCAGGAGAGGGGCAGATTGAGAGGTTGTCACAGAATCCTTCAATGTCTCATACTCAGTTATGAGTCTGCAGCCCTTGATACCAACTGTAAACAGAGCTTTCTGGCCCATAGCAGCCAGCAGAGCACAAATCATGGACATCAACAGGGGTTCCAATGGCAAGTTTGGCCATGTCCACTGAGTGTATTGACAATACAATTTGTACTTGGTGCCTTTTTTTGGGGGGGGGGAGTGGATGCAATGGTGGAAAGGTGGACCGGGGAAGAATGCAAAGCAAATGTGATCAGGGTGCATCACACAAAATTTCCAAATAACTAATAAAAACATTGTATTGGAAGCAGGGAAAGGAAAATTTTAATTTATAATTTATGCCAATTCCAAAGTATCACACTATACCCAAATGTTTAAATAATCTCATCTTGTCAATTGAAAACTAATGTAAGACAAATCAAACAATGGAGGATATTTCTCTCCCTGTCTTGATCCCTCCCTCAGAACTGGGGCCTAAAGTCAATAAATACCATGAAAATAGAACTCATAAATGCCATCATAGAAAAGGAGAAAACAGAGTCATCCTAAGTGTGTAAACTTCACATCTAGCCAGAACGCTTGTCACTTGGCCTAATTCATAAAATGGTAAATTAGACTGTAGTTTCTTTATATCACCAATATTTTTGGGTGCTTTTCAATCAGAACATAAAGTAATAATTGATACATTATAAAATGTGAATTTATTTACATGCTTTCAACTAGATTATCATTTTGGAACCACTGAAGGGAACAATGTGCTTAGCTCAGAGAAACCAGTGATTTAGTAACAAACAAATACACAGGTTTCTTTTCAACCAAAACAAAAAACAATGAAACTGAAATAAATGATGCACCATTTTATTGGTTTTGGTTTTTTTGTTTTGTTTTGTTTTGTTTTCAGTTATCACAGATCTACTAAACAATATAATTTTAATGTCCATACAAAATAGTGTTACTAAGCACAACGCCTCATGATACTGTTTTTAACCAGGATGGACAATTTGCAGATTATGTTTAAGTCTCAGAAATTCTCTTAAGTAATGACTCTGGATTCTCTTTCATTTCTGATAAAAACATATTGAGTGAATTATGTGCCCTATATGTCGTACACAGACACCCAGGGCATATATTAGAGACACATACCAATTCATGATTATTCAAATGTTTGTAGCTCTATTAAATAATTCTTTGAAATCTTGGAAAGATAAAATGACTATGTGCCCTGGCCAGCAGGGTCTCAATGGGAGTGACCCACCTGCAGGAGAGAATGAAAGGGATGGGAGACATGAAGGAAGACAGCAAGACAGGGTTCTGATCAAGCTGCAAATTTTATTTTCTTCAGCAAGGCTTATATAGCATGGGAGGGGGAGGGGGCAGGAAGGAGGAAAGGGGTGCAGGACATGCAGGACATGCAGGACATGCAGCTGAGGGGGGACGTGCAGGTTGTGAAGCTGCAGGATGTTGTGCTAGGTGATAAGGTCACTGGTCAGGGCCCATTGTCCTGTTGCTATGCTACCTGACCACAGGATGTTCTTTATCTTTGGAAGCATCTGGTTTAGGGCCTGTGGCTTGTTCTCTGGCCTAGCTAGTACTTTTCCATGGTTCATGTTTGGTCCCTGACAACTATGAGCAGCAAATATCCTGAAATCAGAGGGGCTGAATATTACTAAAAGTTGTGGTTGAATATAAGAAAGTGAAATACAAAGACTGTGATTGACATATAAAAAAATATTAAAAGAAACAAGCACATAAACAGAAAAAGGATTTGAGTAAATATAGAAATTTTACTGTTTGGCTAATGGTAGTTGTATTTAACATGACCAAAATACCAAGCAACTGATTTCTCTAGAAATCAAATACGGAGTATTACCTCTAAAATAAACTAGTATTGTCTATGAAATATGTAGAAGATTGGTTATTGCCTTGTTCAGTATTATCTGTTTAATAATATTTACTATTTTCAAAAGTACTTGATTTGCAAACATGAACCACACCAATCTAATTAGCCAAATATTCTCTCCAATCCCTAGGCGTGTTCCAAACTAAGCCATTTATATCTTTAAAGGTTTTATTGTTTAATTGGAAAAAAGAAACTTAAAAGAACCAGTCTGTCTTTGTTGAAAAAACTTCAGGGTGCTGGTTTGGAAATGTTAGTGGAATGTTCCATGCCATTGTGAAGAAGCCCTTCTGAAAACTAAAGAAAGAAACTAATAAGTAGAAGGAAGCATAAATAATGTACAAAGAAAATCATTACACCTTTCTTTTCCTTGGTTCAATTAGTTATTTGAATGACTTTGGAGCTTTGCCATGAATTTCTGGAGTTTGATGTCTATAAGTTTAATTTTGACCCCTACTTAAACTCATTCCTGCTGAATTTCCCTAGCTTGCAACAAAAATAACTGTGATTAATTCAAACTGTGGACTTTTTTCATTGGTTGAAGATAAGCAATGTACAGTATTAGCACATCTAGACCTCTCTTAAGCTATATTTGGGCAGCATAAATTAACCTAATATTTTCCCAAAGTTATAGAAAAGGAAAAGTATGCCATTTATGAGTATCATAGTTACAAATCCGTATACATTCTGTTTGTTACTAGCCAGATAAGATAAACTGCTTAATGGCTAGCCATGGGAATGTTTTCCTTCTATTTTTAAGATGAATATAATTTTCTCCTTGAGTACTAGTTCTGATACAGATGGATGAGTTCTCTGGAATTCTACACCGAGAAATACTCTGCTGGTAGAGATAGCTTTGTGGGAAGAGTGCCATGTTGATTACTGGAATTTGTTTGGGATGCTCACACATCTAGCTTCAATTTGCCCACCTTAAAACCATAAAGTAGACCATGTGCTGACCATGTTCTTTAAGCATGAAAAAGATTTAAGGAAATGGGGGAAGGTTGCTCAAGATGCATATGCAGTGTTGTGTTCTTTCTTTACTCTGGAGAATTAGATATCATTATGCCTTACTAAGTCAGGAAGGCCTTTTTGTCTTGAGATAGGTTCAGGGTTCCTGGACATGTTATATGGCATGCAAGGAAATTCACAGATATAGCACTTCCAACGCATAATGCAATAAAATGCAACAGTGTGACACATTTTTCCATCCAGAAATTTGTGATATTTAGTCTCAAATAAATTATCCTTTGAGAACTTTCAGAAAGATGTACTCTGATCCCCAAAGCACAGGATTTGAAAGTCCAGGTGTTCCAATGTATAAAGGGCAGCTTCACTGCTGTGAGGAATAGACTTAGGAGGATTCAAATCAGTATCTGTATGGATAAATGGAACCTAGCACAATGGCGAAGAGTTTTATTGAAACCATCTGGGAAAAAATGACGAATACCAACTTTCTGAGCCCACAAAGTGAAAATCTCATTTGTGGTGGACATAACACTAAAAGAGAATTCCCCTATTTGCAAATTGATAAAATCAGCATATGGGTTTCATAATAGTGGAATAAGACTATGTCCGATACATGAGAATTAAGAAAGATGCTGCTAAAGTTTAACAGTGGATATTGAAAATGGATAAAACTGAAAATGTAGCCAGACCCAAAGACAACTTAGGTAGTAATTTACATAACATTGAAAGACATGGGCACAAATATTTTTTTTATTTGTTTTGTGTCACTGTTTATTTTACACTTCAGTAATTTGTTTTCTGTTGCTGTGATAAACACGATGACAAAAGGCAACTAGGGAAGGAACGTTTTTGTTTGTTTGTCTGTGTTTCATTGTATAGGCTATAATCCATCATAAAAGAATACCAAGGCAGGAGAAGATAGGGATCTGGAGGCAGGAAGTTAAGAAGGGATCACAGAGCAGTGACATGTTTGGGAGTTGAATGACATTTCACAGAGGTCACATATCAGATATCCTGCAGATCAGATATTTACATTGCGATTCATAAAAGTAGCAGAGTTACAGCTATGAAGTAGTAACAAAGTATTTTTAGGGTTGGGGGTCACCATGACATGAGGAACTGTATTAAATGGTCACAGCATTAGAAAGATTGAAAACAACTGTCGTAGAGGAATTCTGGCTTGCGTTCAGTCTCCCCTTCAGCTACCTTTATTATACAAGTCAGAGGCATCTGATTAGGGATGATAGTGCCCATAGCAGACTGGATCCTCTTTTACCAATAGGCATGAAGAAAAATATCTCATAGACAGGCCAATCTGATGGAGGCAGATCCTCTATTGATGTTCCCGCTTTCCAGACATGTCATATTGACAATTCTAACCTCAACATCCCATTCCTTGTCAACACTGATACAAAAACATATCATTTTAAACAATTCCTTTTCCTTTATTTTGTCCCCAAGATCTCATCTTAATATCACTATGTGAAACACAATCCAAATTTAAGTTACACAGTCTTTAAAATTTCAACAGTAAAAAAGTACAAGTTCTCTCTAAAAATATAGACTCTTTAGACTTTGGTCACTTACAAAATCAAAATTAATTATATACTCTTTTTTTTTCCAGAGAGAAGAACCAGGAAACAATTACAATTGGATCAAAACAAAACCATGCACCAAGAGTGTAAATAATTTGATGTCCAAAATTTTGAACTCACGAATGATTTTTGGGGCTCCAAAAGGCTTAAGCAGTCCCACTTCTCTGCCTCTGCTATCCAAAACCCAAATAGGTTATCTCTTACTCTCAGACTGCCTGCTGTAGGCAACCACACCTACTGCCATCTTTGGTGATTATTATATAATCCCAGTACCTCTGATATGCTGGAGTCTTCTGCAAGTGAAGCTGCACCATTATCAATGGCCTATCCTGACCATTTCAAGGAACTTGATTCTCCTACAAGACGTACAGCCTTGGCTTCTCTCCATACCCCTTGATTTGTAGTGGAAACTCTACAACTGAGATGGTACCATCAACAATGGCCACTTCTGACGTCTCTTTAAGAGACTTTTACCCTCCCCACGGTGACAAGCCTCAGCTAATTTCCCCAACCCATCCATTACTTCAAATCCAGTGCCATGTGTGAAACTAAATAGTACTACCTTTGTCTACCAGCTTAAAATGCAGTCTTATCCCTTCTTCTTCTGAACCACTAAGTTCTGTGTACTAATCCTGACAAGTACAAGTACAAGTTCTGTGTACTAATCCTGACAAGTACTTCCTATAAAAAGTATTTATACTGATCTCTTATTAATCACAGCTGGTGTGTCAGCCACATCTAACCAGTATCAATTGTTCCAGGAAAGCCAAGGTTTCAGTTCTGTGGTGCTGGTCTCTTGTTAATGACTGGATTCTTCAGCCAATGCTGACCAGAAACCAGAGATAGCTCTCAGTTACAAATACCACAAATACAACCATGAGAGAGTCTTTGCTTCCCTCTGAAACTTCGGAAGTCTGGATTCTATTTTCTGTATTACTCTTAATATTATCAGTCAAGTTCCCACAACTCAATAAGCTCTGAGAACTTCCAGCTCAGAATTCTAAATTCTAGCACACCTCACCAACAACAGCAAGAGAGAGAGAGAGAGAGAGAGAGAGAGAGAGAGAGAGAGAGAGAGAGAGATCCATCTCAGTAAGTTTCCCTTTTTTGCTATCAATTTCAGTTCTGCTTTGCTTTCTCTTGATGTGATAAAATACTGACCAAAACCAACTGAAGAGAAGAGGATTATTTTTTCTTACAGATTACAGTCAAGTCTCTATTCTAATGTCTAACAACAGAAGCATGTGCATAATAGGCATAAGCACTAATTATTCCAGTTCTAGTACCTTAAAAACTATGTCAGGTAATTAGCTAAAATGTAAAGACATCTAAAAATTCAGACAGAAAACAGTACATGGTCAAAATAATGCTTGAATATAAGACTGTTTCTGAAGAAACAAGACAATTCAGAACAAAGAACATAGAGCAATCAAGCTGAAATAACATGGAATCCTCTTCTCTGAGGATTAGTTTTCATAGTATCCAAAGGTATTATACAAACTCCTAAGGAAGAAAGCTAATCAATAATCTTACCCTGTTTTTAAACTGATAGACCATATCAATGATGGGTTTGGCAAGATACCCCCAATGGAACAATATTGGCACTGTTACTTGGGAATTAAACAACATCTGCTTAAATGGACTTATGTTCTGAAAAATAAGAAGGACTTTGTAAACCAGTCAGCTACCCACGGTTAGAGAGGCCATAGGTCCTAGAAGATAGCCTATTACTGTCATTTTCCTATACCAATATGATTTATGGCTATATTCTGAATACTGAAGGTCTTATCGAATACATAAATATAGTTCTCACTCCTCATCAAAGATGTTTCTTATTGTAGCAGATGGAGGATACTACAGAGATCCACATTGATTAAAATGAAGAGGAAATTGACTATGGAATGACCAACCCCAAATGGTATATTTGCAAGCAACCCCTATACCTAAGACTTAGGGAACGTTGCAGAACTGGGCTAGGGGACAGATAGAAAATTCTAGTGAACCAGGATATCTTCTCCTAGATAGTGTCTTCTAATCATGGCAGAAAAGCTGTACTCATGGTTTCTCAAATATGACTGGCTAAAAAAGTTCACCATAATGGCACTACCAATCAACATGCCAAAGGAGATGGGAACAATTTCACAAAGGCCCTACCTATAAATAAGGAGCTATAGGCAAAGGAGGGCTACTGAGAGAGGGGGAATCTGTCTTCTTCAGGGATGAGCCTCCTAACAGATTATCTAATCCTAAATGGAGCCCTAAATACAGGTATATAAGAGCAGCACTAAATGAACTCACTAGAGATATATGTATGTATATATGTATGTATGTAAGTTTTTAAGAACTGACTATTTGATATTTGGAAAGCCAATTGGTGATCTATTTCATAGGGAAGATTAATTCTCCCACATTCAGAATTCCTTAGATTCCTGTAGTTCCTTCTGTAGGATTAACACATCCTGGTCTTTGATCACCCCACTTTAGCATTTCTATTGTTCTTCAGCTAATATTTAGGCAATCATGTTGGTGAGACTTTATGGGTGTTCCTTCTGACATTACTAGTAGATACAAAGTCTCACAGTAAACTCTTCCATCCTTTGGCCCTTACAACCTTTCTGCCCTTCTTCTACAATGTTCTTTGAACCTTAAGTGTGTGAGTTGTTTTGTAGATATATCCATTGAGACTGAGGTCTACAACTCTGTATTTTGATTTGGTTGTAGTTTCCAGTACTGTTCTCTATCTGTTCAGTAGAAAACTTTATTCAAAGAGCAGTGAAGCCTACATAGATTAATATCTGTGGGTATAATGACAAACATAATGTAGTTAATGATAAACACAAATTCTATTCTAAGAAATTAATAATCTGATTCTCTCTAACGAATAAGTTTCTAGACTTTAGCCTAATGCCTAGTATATTAGTTGAAACACCACACTAAATCAATATTATATTTTTCTTGTTTCTATATTGTGGTACTTACACATTTATGTCAGATTATTCTAGTTATTATGTCTATGTCATTGAAATTCAGGTACCTCATAGGCATGGATCACTTACTTTTGATTGTGTCATTCATATTAGTCAGCATGTTACTCTATATTAGGTGAATACTTAACAAATATTTCCTTTCTTTTCACTTTTTGGGGAGAGCAATAGTTGTATTTCAAAGTGTTCCAATTAAGGATTCATTTTTTTTTCTGTAATGAACAGATAGATGATAGATGGATTTATAAGTCTCAGTAACTATATACCCTATATTTTATGCACAGTTGCATATTATACTTGCTTATCAGTGTTGACAATGAGACATGAAGTTTGGAATTTATACTCAAGGTATTTGTACAATTGGACTCTATATAAACCAGGGCCAGTAGTAAGACATACATAGAAAGGACTTAAAAAGAATCCAAGATATCCCTGTAACTAAGCAGACCCCTACCTCAGTGACAGGCAATACCCCAAGGAATATAGCGCCAGTCTCACCCTATCCTTCCCATCAGATCATTTACAGAAGTATCCCACCGAGTTTCATATCTTCTTTTGAAATTATATCTGGTTTGGGCTGAGTTAGGCTCAAAGGGACCAATTACACAGAAAAGGGAGATGGTTATTTCCTTTTAAGTCCCTTGGCTCACTGAAGTTAGCTCTTCTTTCTTAAGTCTTCCTTAGGATTGTGAACCCACTGAGGTACTATGTTTTTCCTTTAGAATCCCCTGTAGTTCTTCACCCAGGGCTTCTAACCCATTCAGAATTTTTATAAATACTATTGATGAAGTTAATAATAAAATGGTTATCTGTTTTATGCTAGACAATGTTTATCAGTTCATTTGGGGGAAATATTAAAAAGTCAGCACATTTAAGGCAGTGAGGATTTAGTTCTGAATTTTCCAGAAGGTTAGAAGCTATCTAGTTATCCAGAAAGTTTCATATGAAGATCAATTAGCCTATGTTTTCTCTGTCTCAAACTATTTTCCCTTGTCTTTGGGGAGGGTGAAAATCTGAAAAGACACTGAAAAAGGTTTTATTAAATAACTATAAAATCTAACAGCTTTTACTCTTAGAAAACCCAAACCACACATATTTCTAGAGAGGAGACTCTAGGCAATTAAATCAAAGAAACCCTGGGCATCCACCCATTATTCATGTTTCAACAATTCTCTTTGTGACAGTTACAACTCAAGAGAACTCTCTTTTGTAATTCTTCTTTTCAAATTTGTCATGGTTCTCTGAAATTTGCACTGAACAATTAAAGAAGGAACCTAATCACACAATCCAACTATATCTTAAGCTTCTAGCTTGTTCAACTAAGACAGTGGAGACTTTTATAGACGGAAAGAAAAAAGGTTTATAGATATCTTTCCTATATAATTTTATTAACTATGAATGTGTGTGTATTAGAGAATTACATTTAGACACCCATATCTTATCAACATATTTCACTACATGATTTCTTTGTAACAAGTCCAGTGTGTTCCAAATGCTTAAATATAAGATAAAAGCAATTAAAATTATATTTAGATACATAAAAATTTTTAATTATAGTCATTCTCAGGCACCATGAAATTTGATTGATTGTTATTTTTTATTCTAATTAGTTTAACTGTCTAACAGGCACCCAGATACTTTCAATGATGGATTATAGCACATTACGTGGAGGCCGTAACTATAATAGGAAAAAAGAACAAAAAAGCCACCCTCTGCTTTATTATCTGCCATACAAAAGGAAGGAGAATGAAGTAGACACCTTGCATTCTATTATGTTTTACATTGCTACTGCTCCCAAATAAAACTCTGGGTGAAAGCAAAGAGGGCAGAAAGTGAGGAAGGAGCTGACATTTAGGACTGGAACCAAACTTGTGTCTCATTGATTCCTGATGATTGTCCTTGTCTCTCATCCTTGTTTAAATTCATCAGACTAGCAACAGCCAAGTTGAAAGAAACTAAAAAATCTGAAAACTTTAAGTATTTATAATGGGAACACAGTCTAGCACCATTGCTCTTGAAAACTAATTAGTGATTCTGAGCAAGTTCTATGAGATGCATTTTAACCTAGGTTTTTGCTCTAGAGATTCATTTGAATGTTTTCTCCTATGAACATGCATGAGAATATCTAAAATAGCAATACTTGTTATTTCAAGAATTTGGAAGTTAATTGCCATCAGCAAATGAGATGATGGATTTTATTATATGCATATTATACACTAGAGCATTCCATAACACTAAATGAATTATATAATGCAACATTACTATGGTTACAATTTGTGTAGTTAAATATGGAAAACAAGAGAATATGGGATGTGTATGTGTATATATATATGTGTGTGTGTGTGTGTGTGTGTGTGTGTGTGTGTGTGAAGGGACAAATAAATTGTTGAACATCAAATGAATTTCAAATGATAGTATGCTGTAATTTTAAGCATAGAGTATGACCCAGGAGGAGGTGTGAAATTTTCTCAGATTTAAATGACTTTTATCTTAAGCTGAATTATGTTAGTGTGCATTATTTAATTCTCTGTCTCCCTGCCTTTCATATGCAGAAACATACACAAAATATATACATTCTCTTCCCTTTTATAAATTTGTTTATATAAGTAAATTCATAAATGCAAACAGATGTAAATAAACAGAAAAATAAACATTCAAATGCATTGATTCTCTTTTTGAATGCATAACTACTTCTATATATAACTGTAGAGGAAATATAAGAAATATAATATTACATAATTTGATATTATAAAAGAAGAAATCAAAAACAAAACCCACTGAAGGTACAACATTTTGTGATTTGATTAAACAGTTTTGAGAGTTAAAGCCAAACTCAATGAACACATTTCTTTGAAAGATCTGATCTTTCTGGTTTTGACTCAGCTAACAACTCAGAACTCTGTAAATAATAACATTATAAAGGTTGTCAGAGGCACAAAGAGCATCATGCTAGGAATTCATCTCCCTTTTCTGATTAATATTAAATGTGAGCAATTTCAGACTACTGATTAGATTTGTCAATAATTAATGCAAAGTTATTGTGGATGATTAGGGTCATTTCCTTTAATGGGATTTTCAAATCACTTTTAACAACTTGGTATAAATTCTTCATAACGTATATTCTTGCATATATTTTGCAAGCTTAACAGACAGGCTTTATAATCATGAATCAAGGAATCTCATCACAGTCAGAAGCAATTTTTATCCTTATGTCTCACCAATGCTATGGTGAGACCGTTAGAATCAATAAGCTATTCTTTATACTTCTGGGTTTTTTTGTAGTTTAGTAACATGTAGGTCTATCTGTAACAAAATTCCTTTTATCTTTGGACACCTTGAACACAAAACTATCAAAATAAAATGTTCGTCTTCACACATGCTATTATACCAATGTATGGCGTTTTATTCCTTCAAATTGCTCCCTGATGTCACAGAATACTTACTGCTTGGGAAATCAATACCTATTTGTATATTAGTCCAAGTCTGAGAATATAAAAGTTGAGGAAATGAGACACCGCATTAAGAATACTTGAGTTAAAAGAAAACTATCATTGAAGAAAAACGTAGCATCTACAATTTAAATTATCAACAGAACATTTGCTTGGAAGTTTTATGCACAGTGTCTCTGAGATTTAAGATGCACTGCTGAAAATCATTGGTAGTTTAAATATGTTTGGCATAAGTATAGCATCATTGTTTTTCACAGCCTGAAAAATTCTGAACTCCTCATGTTATTGTACAATAGGAATCTCAGTTTATACAGACTAGTCAACATCATACAAAAATACAAATATATGTCTCAAAAATAATCTTTATATCAAATTATATTAAATTCATTTATTGATTTCTACATCAGTTCATGTCAGGTAGGGATAAAAATAAAATTTAGATTAATTATTAAAATATGAAATATTTAAATGTTCTGTCAAGTAAATAAAGTGCAAGACTATTCATTCATGTTATCTCTGAAAAGCATGCTTTGATTTGATTAACTGTGGCTTACAGTTTTGTTTAGTTTTACATTTCTTTTTTTTTCCTTTTTTTTTGTCTATTCTCTCTCCTTCCCCTCCTCCCACTCCCCCCAATCTCCCCCACCCCACCTCCTATCCACTCCCCAGAAAGGATAAGGCCTCCCATACAGAGTCAGGGAAGCCTGGCACATTAAGTTGAGGTAGGACCAAGCCCTTCCCCCATGCATCAAGGCTGAGCAAGGCATCCCACCACAGGGAATGTGCTCCAAAAAGCCAGCTCATGCAGCAAGGATAGATCCTGGCCCCACTGCCAGGAGCCTCACAAACAGACCAAGTCACACAACTGTTACCCACATACAATCAGTATGGTAATTTCTCAGAAAAATTGGGAATCAATTTACCCCAAGATCCAGCTATACCACTCTTGGGCATATACCCAAAAGGTGCTCAATCATACCACAAGGACACTTGCTCAACTATGTTCATAGCAGCATTATTTGTAATAGCCAGAACCTGGAAACAACCTAGATGGCCCTCAACCAAAGAATGGATAAATAAAATGTGGTACACTTACATATGGAATATTACTCAGCTGTAGAAAGCAAGGACATAATGACAATTACAGGCAAATGGATGAAACTAGAAAAAAATCATCCTGAGTGAAGTAACCCAGACCCAGAAGGACAAACATAGTATGTACTCACCCATAAGTGGATACTAGATGTAAAGCAAAGGATAACCAGGCTATCATCCACAGCCCCAGAGAAGCTTGTTTTACGTTTCTACGTGAAAAACTCAGTATAAAATATAATGATGAATCGAATCAACTTGACCAAGTTTGAAATCACTTAGGAGATACACATCCACATTGTATCTTTGAGAACATTTCCAGAGAAGCTTACCTGGGGAAAGAAGATTTATTCTGAATGAGGATGATAGTACTCCATGTTCTGGAATAAATGAAAAGAAAGCAAACAAAGAAAAATACAAAGAAAGTAGAGCACCAGCGTTCATCCCTGTGCTTCCAGACTTGCAGAAAAGGTGGCTGGGCATCTCATTCTCCTAATCCTATGCTTTCTCAACCTGATATTCTGTCATCTTAAGAAAAATAAGTTCTTTCTTCCTTAAATTATCTTTATTTTTTATTTTTTCAGCAACAAGCAAAGTAAATATACATAAATATAATCTATAACTTACTGAATTATCTGTCACTTATTGAATGGTTAATTGTGAAAAGGAAGAACATTTGCAGAGTAGTATAATAGACTATTCTCAGTTTTGAGAGAGATAGTTCAACAGTCAATAGGATCTTGTTTGTCTTTGACCTTCAACTCTGCTGCTTCAACTACATTGACTCTTGCAAAATTCTTAGATTGTGCAGCAGTTTGCTCCCCCATGGCTCGAAAAGGGAACCCCTTACTGAGGTCACTCTGGCTATCCTCCTCGGGGTTGGGGCTGCAGGGGCCGGTATGGGCATAGCTTCCCTAGTTTTATCTAATCAACATTATTCAGAGCTTAGAATTTCCATAGATGAAGATATAGCGCAGCTTGAGCGAGGCATTTCCACCCTTGAATCTTCCCTCACCTCCCTTTCAGAGGTGGTCCTCCAAAACCTCCGAGGGCTTGACCTTCTCTTTTTACAGCAAGGAGATCTCTGTGCTGCTCTTAAGGAAGAGTGCTGCTTTTATACTGATAACACAGGAGTAACAAGGGATAGCATGGCCAAGGTCCACGAAGGTTTAGAGAAGCGCAAAAAAAGAAAGAGATCAAGAGCTAGGCTGGTTCCAAAATTGGTTCTCCACATCTCCCTGGCTAACCACCCTCCTGCTGTCCCTTCTGGGACCCTTGGTTGGCCTCATTCTTGTCTTGACATTCAGCCCTTGGGCCTTGTCTTGACTAACTCGATTTGTGCGCAGTCAGCTGGCCGAACTTCAGGCAAAACAAATTCAGGTTCATTACCATCACCTTGATCTCCATGATCATGGTCTTGATGAACCAGATAAAGACTCCATATCAGCACAGGCCCCTCTGCTCAGGGGAGGATGCACCTGTGCCTGGGAGCTGGAGCCCACTGCATAGGGGATTGAGGGTGCAGCTGGGACTGAAGAAGGCAGGGAGACTAAAGTGCTCCACCATCCTGGGTGCCTTGGATGGCATGCTCTTATTGCATGGCAGTTATGCAGACCCTATACCCTTTCCTCCTGGATTCAATCCCACCCCCTGTAAAAAAACTGCATCGTTCCAGCTTCCTTTGGGACATGTGGGGATGCCTACATGCCCCAACCGTTAACAATGGAACTTATCAGGGATAGAGCCTCTGCCATCCCTCCCCTGTTATGGCAAAAACATTTGGGCCTCCTTTCTTTGTTTTGCTGTATGTATAGAAGGGGTAGATGTCAGGGACCAAACATGAACCATGGAAAAGTACTAGCTAGGCCAGAGAACAAGCCAAAGGCCCTAAACCAGATGCCCCCAAAGATAAAGAACATCCCGTGATCAGGTAGCATAGCAACACCTAGCACAACATCCTGCAGCTTCACAACACACATGTCTCTCCTCAACTGCACGTCTGGCATGTCCTGCACCCCTTCCCTCCTTCCTGTCCCCTCCCTCTCCCATGCTATATAAGCCTTGCTGAGGAGAATAAAATTTGCAGCTTGATCAGAACCCTGTCTTGCTGTCTTCTTTCGTGTCCCCCATCCATTTCATTCTCTCCCGCAGGTGGGTCGCCCTGGTTGACACCCTGCTGGCCAGGGCATTTATTGATTAATATTGGTATTTCTCAACATCAGCTGCAATGAATTAAGAAATCTGGAGTGAGGCCACAAAGAATTCATAAAATGTTCACCATGACGAAAAAAATAGGTTAAAAATTATTAGCTGAAAACCCAAGTACTTTTTTTTAGTGTCACAAAGTGACACTAGTTCCAACTGAGTGTTATGGAGATGAGTGTAATAATGCATTTATGGCTCAAGCAAGCCAAAGAGAAATAATTAAACCCAATCACATTTTCATAATTTTCTACAGTTGAAGTTCTCAGAGGCCTAGAAAACATAATGAGAGGAACCTCTTGACTAGGATGGCCTTTTAGCCTTATATTTCTTTGTTATGGTTTCTGTAGAATGTAGCTTAGTTGCTGGGGAGGCACAAAGTCTTGCAAGAATAAGTTGAAATTTTTCATCCATCAGCATTTAACAAAAGCAATAGCAGAAAAGAGTAGGAAAAAATAACAATTAGGGTGTGGCACTATTTGAAGATTTATGAAGTATAATACCTCACAGGAGTACAAGACAGGAAAACCAGTTCAGAGATGCACAAAGTTCTATATAAAGTAGAGATGCAGAGTCTACCTTGGGTTCTGGAGGGATGAAAGGCACCAATCAGAAATTTATACTCCTGTGTTAATAAATGGAAAAAGGAAGGCTACCCCTAAACTGAATGTTACCACTAGATGTTTTATTAAACACACCAGAAATGTTACAGAAATGCTGGGAATGGTAGCAGATGCCTTAAATATCAGCACTCTGGAGGCAGGAAAATTCTTTGTGCAATAGAGGCTAGCCTGGTCTACATATCCAGATCATGGTCAATCAAAGATACACAGTGAGACTCTACATCAAAAAACATGGATGTTTGAGAAAATGTCAATGAATCACTGTTATTATATATAGTAAAACCAAGTTTTATTTAATTTTTTAATTTTTAAATAATTAATAAAATCATTATAAAATTAATTATATTATAAAATTAATAAAATAAATGTGGATTGTCTAAAAATATAGGAAATTCATTTCTTATATTACTATCCACAACATAAAATACTCTACCACTCCCAGAGATCTGTAAATTTAGGAAAAATTATTTACAAGTAATCCTATAGTATTACTAAAGCATTGAATCCTATAGGACTGAATGGCTGGTTTTGAGACTTAAATTCTCCAGAAAGAAGTACTTGTTGAGCAATTCCTAAGACTGAAATGCACCTGAATTTCCATGACATGAAACTTTCATAATTTGCTGATTTTAGGGAGCAGATGGCCATGGGGGCAATAGACATAAAAATCTGTATGAAACTTACCTGGCAATTTTTTACCTAAGACCTTGTTTTAATATCCTCTTGCTTTGAAGAGACAGCATGACTGTGGCAACACTTATGAATGAAAGAATTTAACTGGAACTTGCTTATTGTTTCAGAAGTTTAGTACACTGACATTGTGGTGGGAAGCATGACAGCACACAGGCAGACAGGTTATTTGAGAGTAACTGAGAGTTCCGCGTCCAGATCCACAGGAAGCAGGCAGAGAGAGACTGGCCCTGTCTTGAGTATTTGAAACCTCAAATCCCAGCCTAGTGACATACTTCCTCCAACAAGACCACAGCTGCTCCAAGGTCACTAGATCAGAATTCCTAAAGCCACTTCCAAAGCATTGAAATATATAAGCCTATGTGAGGCACTTTTGTTTAAACCACCACATTTCACTCCTGGCCCTCATAGTATTATAGCCATATCATAATACAGAAATGCATTCAGTGTAACTTCAAAAGTCTCCATAGTCTACCACTGTCTCAACACCGTTTAAAAGTCCAAAGTTTAATGTCTCTTCTAAGCCTCAAGGCAATCTCTTAATTCTAACCCCTGTGAAATTAAAAATCAAAAAGCAGATCACATATTTCTAACATACAATGGCACAGGACATAGAGAACCATTCCAAAAGGGAAGAAAGGGAGCATAGTGAGGAAATACTGGAATTAAACAAGTCTGAAAACCAGCAGGATAAACACCAAACTCTAAATCTCTATGTCTGATGTCAAAGCCCTCTTCAGATCTCCAACTCCTTTCAGCTATGCTGACTGCAACATACTTCTTTCTCTTATTTTGGCTCCACGGGCACTCTGCAGCTTTCCTTGGCAAGTATCCCACATCTTGAGGTCTCTAAGGCAATCCAGGTATCACCTTCAGAGCTTCACACAATGGCTCTTCTAGGCCTCCATGCTGGGACTTCCCTGATACATGCCAGGCCTCAGTAGCTTTCCTTAGCTGAAGAGGAGATTCCATAACTCCCTTCTTGTAGTCTTCATTTGAAACCAAAACCACATAGCCAAAGCCACCAAGTTATTCTGCTTGCTAGGGCTAGAACATGGACCCATTGTTGTTTATTAAGTGGTGCAATGTTATTTATTAAGCGGCACTGTTGACCATGCAAGAAAAGCCACGAGGCACAACAAAACTCACTGTAAGAGTTTATTAAGGGAACAGAGAGGGGGTGCGCATAGGCCTATGAAATGACTGTTCAGGAAGAGAGGGGAGGAATAGGTGGAACCTGCTTTTATAGGTTCCCCCTACACATGTGCATAGGGACTTACTTAGCTACACCATGCATGCGCATAGATTACATGATCATGTAGCCCACGGATTACATAGGACATAAAGCCCTAGGATGATGAAGCATCTTGCCTGACTACTGGACAATGCATGTGTGGTCATGTAGCTAGGGGAATGGCTAGGAATTCTAACATTCCAGACTCTTTTGTTGTTGTTGTTGTTGTTTTATAAAAAACGGCGGGTGAACAGTATTGGGGGTGTCATGTCTCCCTAAAATGCTTCCACTGACTCGGTGGGCATTGGTTAGCTTTTGGTGGTAGGTAAGGGGGCTTTTGGAGTAGCCAGATATCCTGAGGTAGTGGATTGTTCTCTGCCACTTTGGGAATCATCCACCATCTTTTGCAGCTTTGGGTTCTGTGACTGCTTGGGACTGACAAGGTGCTAGTGAGGCAGAAGAGGAAGTTTAGAAATAAAATTTAGCTTGGAGGGCTCGCTGAGGGGTCCCAGGGTGAGGAAGGGGGTCTTGGGACCAGGAAAGTTTGAATTATACTTATCAGAAGTGAATCTGACCTGTCTAAGTGGATTCAAGGTGGCTCTGAAGCTCGGAAGAATTTTTAAACATATTAAGAAGCAGCCACAGGGAAGGTCATGTAGTTGGGGACGTGGCTTGGAATTCTAACACCATGTTCAAATATATTTTAACCAGCTTTCTGGTTTTTTTCGTGATTTCCTTCACTGCCTAGGCTAGGCTGTCCTGGAGCTAGTTATGTAGTCCAGGCTGGCCTTGAACTCAGAAATCTGCCTGCCTCTGCCTTTAGATTGCTGAGAATAGAGCCAGGTAACACCTAGCCTTAAGCTTTTTTAAAAATTCCTTTTAACAAGTTGGAAGCTTAGTTGGGTGGCATTTTGCCCTGAGGTCACCACTCTATTCAATTTAGCATCAGGCTTTTCTTTAAATGTTTTTGAATTTTTTCAAAACAGGTCTTAGCCCTATTACACTTTCTGGTGTCCCTTTCTCTTCAAACTGTACATTTTATAGTTTTCCTTGACCAGCCTTCTCCTTTTCATTGTAGATCTGCACAAGACTAGCCACTAATACCCAGGCAACAAAGACAATTACTAGGCTGTTTTGAAATCTCCTCTGCCAAAGCCGTTAATCTAAAACTCTAGTTTATCCTCTGGCAAACTTTTCTGACTAGGGCGAAAAGGAGACACATTTATCACCAATATATCACAAGAATGTTCTGTAAATCACAAGCTAATGTTCTTCCCCTCTGAAACTCGACAGTTCAAATCACACTCAGCACCTCTGTCTTCCATTCTCCTACTTGTGTGGTCCACTGAGGCCACCTTAAAGTTTCCAATTGTTTTCTGAGTCCAAAGTCCCCAATTGTTCCGTATTCCTTCAAACAAAAGCATAGTTATACCTATCACAGCAATATCCTAGTCCCTGCTACAAATTTCTGCCTTTGTCAAGTGTCTTATTGCTCTGAAGAGACACCATGACCACAGCAACTCTTACAGACCTATTTTCTGTTTTTTAATATACTTATAACAACTATTAGTTGTATCAGAATGCGGTCTTGCAGTTTTCATTACAGCCTAGCCATGGGCTACTTCTGTCTCCACAAGGTTTAACAATCACCTAGTAACAGGAGATCTTAATAAATAATTATATTACTCACAGAAATTTTAAAGTTACATGTCATACTAGTGGATCATGCATGTAATATCACAAATTTAACACCAAATATGTTTAAATTGTGTTATCATCCACATACAAATATACAATACATTTTTTTGTATTTGGCAGGAAACATTACACAGGCCCATTGGGGGCTGGCTCAATTTAGGCTGAGATTCTTAATGCATTAGTGGGCTCTGAAAATACTTCTTTATTTTTATACAATTTATTTATTTGTGTTTTGAAATATGGTTTTTGAGACAAGATTTCATGATGGTGCCTATTCTGGCTTTGAATTTTCAAGAATCCTGTCTCTGTCTCCCAAGTGTTGGTATTACAGGTATCTTCCATCATGTCTGGCTTTGATATCACCTCTAAGTAGTTGAAGTTACTATAAATATTACCTGTCAATTGATTTATCTGACACTCATTAAAGAACACTGTGGACATCACAGTAGGCACTGTGCTTTTACAATAGACAAATTCGTGTCCAACTGTGTAGTTTAGAGACAGCTGGTGAAAATTCCTGCTTTGTTGTTTGTTTGTTTGTTCAACCTGGCTTCAAAGAAGGTAAAAAATACTCATTTTACAAATTGGTACATGTAGTTATATTTAATCTCTTTTAGACCTCATAGATCCTGAAACAGTTGCTTTTGTGAACCAATAAACTATCTTTAGACAGAATCACTTGACTTAATTTATGTATTTAGTTTTTTAAATTATAATTATGTCACAGAAATAAGGTATGCACTCCTATGTGAATTGTTAAAATAGTTTAAATGAATAACTGTATTTGTACAATCGTTTTATTCTGATAAAATGCTAGTGTATGCCCAAAACTAATTTATTTTTGTTAAATGGTTTCAATACTGAGAGGAAAGAAGAAATTGTAGTGTCTTTCCATTTACTGCTTTGATCTTTATTTAATAAAAAAATGCCTGCTTGCTATTGGAGATTGGCTTCCTGATACAATGATGATAAGCACTTGATACTTTCTGAATTATGAATCAACATTTTTACTTACTTTGATAGTAGCCTAGCACTCAAAATATCTCAGCATACCGTAGTACATTCCAGAAAATTGCAATATATAATACTGGGACTATTACGTGGTGCTAGCCTGTCTCAAAGGTACCCAAGACCATTCAAGCAGAGACCTTTTAGCTGTGAAAATGGACATAGAATAATGGGAAAGGATGACAGAAATTTGTCTGTGCAGGCAGAATATCTGCTATCTTATTTTATCCGCTCTACAAAATTTGATGGATTAAAGTGCACACCCAGATCCCCATCCCACTTCTGCTCATCTACGCCCAGATTTCTGGCTTGCGTGAATTTGAGTATAGCCAACCAAACTGGAATAGAAGAGTTAGTCTGGCATGAAAATTTGGAACATCTAGAGCCAGGAAGAGTGAGGGCCAGCTGGACCCAAGGAGAAATTGGCATGAAACTGTGGTGGGATCAGTTCCCAAACCAGAAATGGGGCTAACCAGAAGGGAGGAGAACAAGTGGCCACATGGCTCGAAAGAGAGCCAGACATTCAGGATTCCCACATATCCAAATCAGCCCCATTCCCCAGTGATCCAGATATAAGAAACTTTGTTTTCATACACTGTAAAGACACTGCATTTACTATGGAGCCCTGAGCCAATTAAAAGTGCTGCCAGCTGAAATTTCACAATGAAACTTTCTTAGAAAAATACAAGCACATTTCTAGTCATGTATTGTAGGGCAGATATCTGATTTGAGGGTAATGGGATCCTACTGAATACATAATGATAATATCAAATTACTATTATGGTCAAATAATTCAAATAATGATATTAAAAAATTCTAATGAAATCATTCTGTTATTGATTTTATTTTAGAAATTCTGAGATGAGAATAGTAATGAATTTTAAGAAAATATTCTACTTTATCTTTCCCTTTATGTAGTCCAGTAGGACACAACTCATTATTATTATTATTATTATTATTATTATTATTAATTATTGTTGTTGTTATTGTTAGTGTGTGAATGTGTTAATGTGCAACACAGTAAACATGTAGATGCCAGAGGACAACTTTGTGGAGACAGTTCTTTACTTCAAACTTTATGTGTGTTGCAGGAATTGTACTCAAAGCTTACATTACTGTGTGACCAATGCTTTTGCCTTCTCAGGCATCTCACTGGCCTCTGAACTGTCTTATGATATCACCTATGGTATGAATCTCTCAGTACTCTGTATTTTTTGTGAAATTTCTATCTAGCAGATTATTTTCAACAATATTTATACATATTCAAGTCTTTGTATTAAATAAGACATCTTTCCCTATGACAACATGATCATAATTTTACACTTTCATGTCTTTAATATGCTAGGTATGGGTCATCAACCAAGATATGAGGGTAATCTAGGCAGTCTTTCAAGAGGCTGACAGCTGAAGCTGTATGCTGTACTCCATGGTTTTGGTGAACTTTCTTTCTCAGAAAAAGCATAGGGAAAGATGATTAATGTCCCCACACATGCAAGATTTCTCCCATGGCAACTTATATACCAAAGGCATGAACAGCCAGAATTTCATCTCAGAGGATTCTAAGATTCTAAACCTCAGATAACCAAACTCTTTTTAGATCAAGGTTGATTTACTTGACTATTAACCCTTGAAGGTAGCATTGGCTTGTATTTTCTATCCACATTATTTGAAAGTATGCTTATCTATTTATAGTAGAGAGAGAGAGAGAGAGAGAGAGAGAGAGAGAGAGAGAGAGAGAGAGAGAGAGAGAATGACTCTTATTTTAGTCATTGACTTCGTGTTTGTAAAAGTGTTAAATCCTTGAGAAAGCAGTACAACTTACAATTCAGTGGATGTTTTGTGCCCTTAATGTAATGATCCCTCCTAGGAAAATCAGGATGCCTAAACTAGTTTAGGCCAATGTGGCAAAGACTAGAAGTTTAAAAAAAAATCTATGAATAGGCTTGCAGTTTTATCAATTTTCAGAGTGTCAGTTCTCATCATTGCTGGCTTCATTGTATTTTTCCAATAGTTTCTGAATGCTTTTCAAGTACCTAATTGAGAATACCAGCACATTTATCCAACTACACCAGCAAACAATTCTAATTTCTCTTTGCTACAGTCTGCCAGGATTAACACCTTTACTCATGTCAAATTCTTTATTGTTGGTTGTGCAACATGCTCAGCATTGCTTAAGACCACTGTTCTCAGACTGGTTGAGCATCCCTATAACATCTTCAGTTACACAACTTAGCATTAAGGTGATTTATTAAGGTATAGGTGGAGGGAAAGACAATGTACAAAAGGAAAATCAAGACATGATGTAGGGCAGTATCACTCCTAAGCAACCCCTTGGAGAATTGTGGAGCTGAAATGGGTCCTCATTACTTTTGTTAATTGAAGAAATTGCTCAGAGTTTCCTTCATTTTCATCAATTATTTACTGGATAAAGCTTGTCCAGAAAATAAGCTAGATAATTTTGTGCATCATGGGATACCTTGAAGGGGTAAGTGTTATGGATAGCTAATAACTGCTTTCTTGGTACATGGAAAAATAAATCTTCCACTGAAAGAAAAATCTAGCAAGTAAATCATTGTCTACAGAGGTTTGAAGTGATGAAAGCAGCCTTCCACTCTACTTTATGCAGGTTGGAGCTTGTAGTTATTTGTCTCAGTGTTGGTGACACGATGATTACTGAAAGATGTTCGTGAGTATTTTTATTTTCAGAAATATCTATGAGAGTTCTAGCTCTTTATAATCTAAACAGCATTTGTGTGATAACTTTCTTTGCTTCTTTTATTGCTACTAGAGGGTAAAGGCAAATGATAATACTAACCATTTAATATATCTGAATATACTTCGATGACTTTCCAAGTTTCCTTTTGTGATTTTTTTTCTGTTCATCCTCCACCCACTTTTCTAATGGGATTTACCTCTAATTTTCTATTTATGTTTAGAAAATAACCATCTATCAGCTATAGGTACAACTAACAACTTCTCAATCTCTTCATTGAAATGTTTAATTTTAGTATAGATTAATCCATAGAGCAGTGACCATGGGAATTTTACTTTGCAATCTTTCCAACCCAAAGTCATGAACGTAGCACCTTTATTTTCTTACTTGCTACGCCTTACATTTAGAATAATTTATATTTAAAGTCTGCATTTATATGTGCTGCCAAAAGTTGTCATCCTATATTTCATAGGAATCAATTCATTTCATCTTAATTGTCAAATAACAAACACTCATATATATTTCATAGATTTTTAAACTCTCTTTATGAAACTTTGAATGAGAATGCTCTATTGGTGAAATTATTAAGGCCACTCCATGTAGTTAAAAGGAGATTTATTTAATGGCGTAACTTACAAATAAGGGATAGGTAGGTCGCGGGGTCTGGGGAAGGTGTATCGCAGTCCAGCGGTGTTCTCTGGAGCTCTGCTTGGCCCACCTCCACCGTCCAGGGTCCCAGAACCGAGCAAGCGCTGGCCCATCCAGATCTCGGGTCTCCAGGTGCCTCCCTTGGCCCCGCCTTGTAGGCGTGACAGTTGCCGAAGTCTCAATGGGGGTTGGAACTTCCAGATCAAAGCTGGAATGGCTACCCACTACAATGCTCCCCCCACCTCATAGGTTCATATGCTTGAATGCATACTCCTGGTTAATGGAACTGTTTGGAAAGCACTATGAGGTGTTGCCTTGTTGGAGGAAGTGTGTCACTGGAATTTGACTTTGAGGTTTTAAAGGCCCTAGCCAGGCCCAGTCTCTTTCTCTCTCTCTCCCTGCATCTTGCCATTCTGGTGTAATTTTTCAGCTCCTGCTCCTGCCTGCCTGTCTGCCTGCCTTCCCACCTGCCTGCCCTCCTGCCTGCCTGCTTGCCCACCACACTCTCTCCCGGGAAGAGCGTGAATTAATCCTCAGAAACTGTGAGGAAGCCCCAATTAAATTAGTTCTTTTAAAAAGTGCCTTAGTCATGGTATTTTCACACAAATAGAACATTTGTATTTTTACACAAATAGAACAGTAACTAAAAATATGTTTAAGCTTTTCTTTTTATTCTTTAATTTTTATGATTTGATACATTTTCTAATTCATTTGATGAACAGTGACTTTTTAAATACCTTCTTAGTTTTTAGTGTGAGTGTGCTTAAAGAAGAAGTTGATTCTGTTCTATGACCTTGTAGGACCGGGTGGCAACCCTCTTTAGACCGGGTGGCAACCCTCTTTAGCTAATAGGATATCTCCCTGACCTCCATGTTTTTTAAACATTTGAGGAAATTGATAGATATATGGGTGGGTGGATAGATATAGTAACTGTTGACTTTTATAACTTAACTTCTGCATATACTCTTTCCTTAATGGATATAATTGTTATACCCATTTCAGAGTACCAAAAAATATCAAATAATATAATTTATAGAGTATATTGAATATAGCTTAAAACATAAAGAAAGCCTAATAAAAGTCACTTGTCTTATCATCACTGTAATTATTACTGATTATTTTATCACTAACATTATTCTTAGGTAATTTGTAAAGGTAACTAATGTTTTTTAATAAAAATTTCTTAATAAAAAACTGGTGTTTTATAACAACTAAACACACAATTTCAATCTGAAATTCCAGATGAATTTTAAAGCAATTTAAAGAACACCATAGCAAATGTTTTCTACTAAAATGAGTGCTTTTCGTTGGAAGATACAATATTAAAAAAAAAAAAGCGTACAGAGCTTATTAAGCTAGGACTCTGACTTGAACCTTTTAAATGAATAAAGGCCTGGAAGAAGATAAAGTTCTAGGCAGAACTCCACACAGGGAACATAGGGGCAGCTAGAATAACAAATTTTAATGTGCTATCTTTACATACCATCTGCTGATCCAATCAACCTCATCTATTTTCTATTGTTCAAATCAAGGATAACTTCAGAAGAATGAATTAAAACCTGGAGATATATTTAAAATGAATATGTCTAGGCTCTATCTCAGAGTTACTAAAACTGAATTTCTGAGACTAATGCTCAAGATATTATATTGTGTGGATCTTTTAAATCATATTGTTGTCATAAGAATTGATGACAAAAGAGAGAATTAAATAATGGAGTTTCTTTTTCAACGATTTTATCCAATTGTTTTTGCTCCATTCACTTTTTCACATACAAAATACTTAATACAAATACTTCTACAACAAATTTAACCCTGACCTCACTATGGAGTACTATTTGGTGAGTCATATAAAGACATCTCATACAAGAGAGTTTGACTACCTATGTAACAGTGCTGCCCTACAGAACATGGGCTAGCAGCTAGAAGACATTTTTTATAGAAGCCAAGAAGATTTTATAGCTCATATACAGCCCAGTATTGTCCTACTGGCAAAGTATGCTCCCGGTTGTGCAGTAACTCCTAGATAGCACAGACTACTTCTAAGAGTGACTGACTCCCAGCAACAGTGTCTTGTATATGTCTCATAGTGATTCACAGTTAACTACTGTGCGACAATCAGTTTGGCATCATAGCAAAAAGTTTAATGTATCATAGATCCTTACTAAAATGATAGGATTGTATTTGTTTATGACCATTTATAGACAGAAGCAAATATTTAACTTCTAATGTGAGACTTCCTCTGTTACCTAAATCATTTTAAATATGTGGTTATTGTGCTTTCATAAAATATATTTGCTTTAATTCAGCATATTTACATAGCATTTAGTAAGATAGCAATTTTAGCATTCCCCCTTGAGTCTAAACTTATAGACATATGAAGTCTGGTCTCTGTCCTTTTTCAAGTTATAACAAGTCACAGTACACCATTCTTTATGATATGTTAAAATTACATAATCCCAAATAACTCTTTCATATAGTACAGGAATATAATCATACAATTCAAACCTACTAGCATGTTTTAGCTCACTAGTTCAGCAAATAAACTGGGTGTTATAAAGATTTGGACTTATAGGCACACCTTAATGAAGTGTGACTACAAAGATTGCTATTTTCTGGCTAATTTCATGGCCAAAATGTAAAATTTTAAAAATGTTTTTAAAATTTGAAAAATACTGTATATAGTTCATGGACACATTTTTCTTAATGCTTTAGAACTCTTTTCAGAATGGAGGTTAAAATAGAGGAGGAAGATGATAGAATATTTTTGTATGTGTTTTAATAAAAGGACAGAAGAAAAGATCAGTTTATTATGAGACTTATGAAGACCAAAGAGTATAATAAAAATGATAATGTACTTTATTTTTGGTCAGATTATTATGTTTTTCTGTTTGAGCTAATTTTTCCAGAGTTCAAATTAATCACAATTTACTTATTTCTGTGAAACTGGAAATTTCTTGTAACTTACTAGGAAAAAATACTAATTGGATGGAAAATTGACAGGTAAATACATAGAAACTTTATATTTCTTGTACTTCATTACAAATATAAAGACCAATCACAGAACTATCTACTATTATATTTAAATTTCTATTCTTAGATACATTTCAAGGAATACTATAAGGAAAATAAAGACAAAAATAATATTTCCAACTTTGCTTCTTGGTTTATTTCAAACATTAGTGTCTTCTAAGTGCATTTATATTGCAAATGACAAGAATTCACTCTTTATTGTAGGCATGTAATATTCTTTTGTGCATCTGTAACCACATTTTCTAAATGCATTTATCCAACTCTAGACACTTTTATCAAACAGATATAGTGGCATATATTAATGAGCTACACTTTATTTTTACAATGTATATATTCAAAAGATCATTTATCATATGATAAATACATCTAATTTGTATTCTGGTTTTAAAATTGTTTGATTAATTAGTTAATTTAAGACACTGTCAACATTTTCTCTAAGTGAACAAATGTTAAAAATGAACCACTGAGATAATAATGAAAGTGGATGTTAATAATTGCTACACACAATGCTCACTAGCAAATGTATGAGTCATTACCTTGAGTATAGAAGTAGTATAGAAGTAGTATAGTATAGAAATAGTATAGAGGATTTTTTAAAGTATATATAATAAAAGTATAAAAAATATAAAAAATAAAAAAATAAAAATATAAAAAATTAAAAAAATTCAAATTTGGAATGGAAGGCTTCGGCTACCTAACTGTCAACAATTTAGACTTTATGAAAACATACATATTTATGCCTATTTCTTTTTAATTCAGAAAACCAGTTAGTAATACAATAACAGATCCTTACAAAATGGCAAAATGGTTCAAAGATTTAGTCCTCAGTTTTTGCTAATTTAATTATATAGTATTAATAAGTACAGGGAGCTAAGAATGAACAGGCAATATAGGGAAAAGAAACAAAGACTTCATTTGACAGAATCTCATTTCTCTCTGCATTCCACAAATGGAACTCTATGCATCTAAAAAAAGTCTGTGATCTTAGTATCTCTTTTTGAACTATACACTCAAAGGCAGAACAAAGTGTGTGTTTCATGTGCCAATAAAGTTCTCACTTGAAATGAGGTCCTCTGCTCTAAACGAGCCTCTGTTCTTCACCTCTTTCAAGAGAGAAGCAAATAAAGTTCATAGTTGAATTCCCTATTGCAGTGTTAGAATCCCAGGTCATTTTGTCCAAGAAAATAATTGGCAAAAATAAAAGCAAAAACATAAAAGAGAGAACAAAATTATAGAAGTATGATATAGTTCTAAAGAATCAACATGATCTGAAATCTTAATTTATCTGATTAATGCTGAAATCATTCTCAGTCACATGGGTGATTGTGCAATGTAAATGAAATTTAGATTTTTGTTTTTAAATCCTTTAGGCAATTCTTTTTACAGAGTGTGGAATAAAAATATAAAATTAATTTTTTCTTTTTACTTTTTGAGGGTATTTAGACAGTCTAAATTTCAAGACAACTTCCACAGATAAACTCTTACTCTGTGATTTCTGTCTAGAAAGGAAGCAGAAGAAGGGACAAGAAAATCACAGCCTTAAGACAGGAATTTGAAATCTTATAGAGTGGAATGCAGCAAAGTTTCTATATTCTTTTCTTGAACATATATTTAGTAATTTGTATAACAGGTTGTTGAGGGCAATTAAAACCAAAGAAATAAAATGCTAATTAATCTAGAAAATACTTTTAGAATTTTAAAATAAATTAGATAATCACAATTTGAAACTTTTTCTTCGCAATTGGCAATGAGGCAGTAACTTTTAACATACTACCAGTTATGTAGTTATTAAAATAACTATGGAAATTAAACAAACCTGAGTTTCAAGTACTATCTTGAAGAAAATGCTTCTTGAATGAAAACTAGACTTCCTTTGTGCACATCCCCAGTAATCTATTTAGCACATGTAATAAAATCCAGTGAATCAGAGTTGACGACCTAACATACCTTGGAAGAAGCAGAATTACAAATAGTATGCAAAGGCTAGAAGCTGTTGCTCCAAATTGCACTTCTGTAAAATGTGATAATGCAGACCCTTTTATTTTCTGACATCCATTAAATAAAAGAAAGTTCCCCCAAGTGAGAGGTGCCTGCCAACAAAATATGCCCCAAACAGTGCTACATTCTCCGGTGCCTTTTCTGCTGGGTCAGGGTCCATATGGGAATAACCTAAAAATGGCTTCCATGAATCTTTTCCTTTGTTCACATTTTGCAAATCTTGTTCTGTTTGATCTTTTTCTGTCTTGGTTCAATGAAGTTATTTGATAGGTCTGCAATTTGTTCTTACAGGAATATCTAAAGGTGTCGTCTATGTACTTTTGTCATAATGTCCCAGAATCTGTCACCTAAAATAGACGAACAGCAGTTGGCTTCCCTGACTGTGGAGCTCACTTCGCATTCTGTCTCAAGAAAAGTTGAAATGATAATACATAAGAGGATGTTTTGTAGTTCCCAGGGAAATTAAGATAAATTAGTGGTGATGTTGAGAAGAGGTTACAGCTACTACTATACTCCATAAACACAAAGGTTAATTCCAGATAAGATGTAGTTATATTTCTCATACGCTGGAAGAAAAAAATTGACTGTTTACTCATAATAAATAAGTCATATTAATGAGGCAAAATTTGGGAAATGGAAACAAATTCTTTGAAATTCCTTGAGTTAGAAGCCTTAAACAGTTGATTTTTTTGTAGTGGTAGGCTATTTAGTTTTCCATTTATTCATTGTTTGCGCACACACTCACAACCATACGCCATGGAACATATGTGGAGTCAGACAACAGCTTGCATGGAGTCAGCTTTCGCCTTCCACCACTGGGTACCAGGGATGGAATTCAGGTCTTCTGGGTTGGCAACAAGTGTTTGCTCTTATACACTAAGCCATCTTCCTGCTCTTGTTTATCTATTTGTATCTAAGCATGGACTCACTAAGTTGCCTATGTCTGATGGTTCACAACCATTCCAGATACACAGAAGCCTGCACCCTTTTCTTGCCTCTGTTGACACCTGTCCCCATGTGTTTATACACACACACACACACACATACACACACACACACACACACACACACACACACAGACATACACACAAACACAAAGTAAAATAAAATAAATCTTCATTTTCAAAGTTACAACTTGAAACTTTCCAGTAGTAGGTTTCCATATGGTTTTTCATAAACTTTTCTTTAGAGTTAGCACTTTCTTCCACCTCCTATGTTTCCCCATACTTCTGTGCCCCTCCCTTCTTAATCCATTTCATGCCCCACTATTCACTTATCTACTTTATTTTGACTGCATTCAACTACCCACTTCCTTTAACATATTGCTCCTCACAAGGCTGCTCTACATTTCCTGGCTTCCACTTGTTCCCTAAGTAAAATTTACAAAACAAAAGATGTGAAGTTAGGTTCTGCACATTCAAGAGAACATGAGACTTTTACCATTCTGAACCCAGGTTACCTCAGTCAGTGTAATTTTTCCCAGTTTTATCCATTTATCTGCAAACTTCAACAGTTTGATTTGTATTTCTCGGTAACATTCCTTTGTGTATATATACCACATTTTTCTTATACATTCCTCTATTAGTGGATGAATAGATTTCATTTCCTGGCTGTGGATAACAGAACAGCAATGACTATGGATGTGAAAGTATCTCTGTAATAAGATAACAAGTCTTTGGGGCATATGTGAAGGAGTGGTATAGCTAGATCACATGGCAGCTTTACTTTACATAAGTATGATTTTTTAGGGAAAGGCATTTAAAATCCACTATTGACCCTTTTCAAGAATACAGTTTACTTATAAAAGCACAGATAACGAAAACAAAAATAGACAGGTGGAACTACATCAAAGTAAAAAACTTTAGCACATAAAAAGAAATAATCAGCTAATAAGGAGATCAGTTATAAAATGAGTGAAACATTGATAAACTGTATCCAACTGGATTTTAAAAACAAAACATACTGGGAATACAAATAACTCAAGAAAAATTAAAAATTCTGAGTTAAGTATCTATTGAGTGGCAAGCATACCTAATCAGTATATTTAGTTTTCATATATTCACATTTTACACATGAGAAAACTAACTTTTTAATAATGGATTCCAAATTTATGTTGCCATAATTTATAAATAAGGAATATGAAATAGATATACTAGTATAACTCATAAATTTTTGATTAAATATAATTTTTTTAGGCTAAGGAGGTAGTCCAGTAGGTAAAGTGCTTGCTGTACAAGTAAGGAATTGCCTTAAAATCCCCAACACCCATGTCAAACCCGAGCATGGCAGTCTGTGCCTGTAATCCCAGTACTGGGGAGGCGGAAACACGAGGAGATATTGAACCTTCTGGATCCAGCCTAGCAAATTAGTGAGCCCCAGGTTCAGTGAGAGACTGCTCCAAAAAATATGGTGGAAGGTGTTAGAGGAAGACACATGTTGATCTCTGACTGCCATAGGAAGAAGCATGTATTTGTGCAAATACACATGAAAGAATAGTATGTACTCCAAATTATGAAAATAAAAATGTAAGGATGAAAACTTAGAATCCTTAAAAGTATGATGGAAGTAGATGGAGAATCTGGATTCTGTTCTCACCCCTCCAGAGTAAGAGTTTTTGTATCTTGCTCTTGTTTGCTGTCTTCTATGGCTTCCTTGCTTTTCACAGTTGGGATTATTTGACACACATCTGCAGAATGCACTGTTAGTTGAGATCCTCATAAGAAAGCATCATTAGGTTGTGGTGGTATTGTGTTCCTCAAAATATTGTGTACCCTAATAAACTTATCTGGGGTCAGAGAACAGAAAAGCCACTAGATACTTAGGATAGGCAGTGGTAGCACACACCTTTAATCCTAGCATTCCAGAGGCAGAAATCCATCTGTTCAAGGATACAGCCAAGCATGGTGACTCACGCCTTTAATCCCAGAAAGTGAGCCTTTAATCCCAGGGAGTGATGGTAGAAGGCAGAAAGGTATATGAGGCGTGAGGATCAGAAACTAGAAGCATTTGTCTGGTTAAGCTTTCAGGCTTTCTAGCAGCAGTTCAGCTGAGATCCATTTGGATGAGGACTCAGAAGCTTCCAGTCTGAGGAAACAGGATCAGCTGAGAAGTTGGCCAGGTGAGGTTAGCTGTGGCTTGTTCTGTTCCTCTGATTTTCCAGAGTTCACCCCAATAACTGGCCTCGGGTTTGATTTTTATTAATAAGACCTTCTAAGATTCCTGCTACATTAGGTAGAGTCAAACGTGTACTTATTTCTCCAGAAAATCTATTATCTTTACTGTGTCCTAAGTGTCCCTTTCTATATGATCCACTGTTGGTTAATAGGTCAACTGCTCTGTCCTTAAGAATGCCTGTTGAGTGCTCTCCTACTTAGTAATTAAGTTCTTTCTTCCTCCTCACACACCAATGTGTTGCTTTGAATATTTTCACTTTGGATCTCTAATTTTTTAGTCTAACTGCAGAGACAAGATTTATATAAATCATGTTATACAGCAATTCTACGGCCAATTGCTTCAGACTCTGAGTTACAAATGCCTAGAGATGTTGCCATGGAGTTCTTCTTTATGTCTGTGACATGTGTTAGGCAAAGAATTACTAGGTTTAGTGTGTGTGCCCTGTGGTGTTACTGGTAAAGCATTTTCTGTTATCTAATAAAACCTACTTCTTTTTCTGGACTGTGCTTTTGCCTAACAGACTTCAATCTCCCAATACCAACCTCTGTTTCTGATCTTCACCCATTCTACTGCATCTAATAGATTGTTTTTCTACCACATATCAAATATCCCATCTTCTCCCAAAAAGTCACTATACTCCCAATGCTTAGGCTATGCTTTTCAGCTTCAAAGTTTGGCTCAAGGCTTTCAGAGTTGTAACACATATCACACAAAGTGTATGAGAGAGGGTTGAGGCATAAGGGTTGCTATATACTTACTAACACTCTGATTTTTAGAACCACATCCAAAAATGTATAGTTACTTCTCTATTGCTGTGAAAGAAACAGTTTCTTGGGGCTTACTTACAGTTTCAGAGGGTTTGTCCACTGCAACCATCGTGATGGGGGGTATGGCAGCAGGCAGGCAGGCATGGCTCTAGAAAGCAGCTGATTGATTACATATTGAAACAACAACCATGATGCAGAATGAGAGACAGCTAACTGGGAATGGCATAGGCTTTTGAAACTGCCAAGACCACCTCCTCAAGCATGACCACACCATCTAACCCTTCCCAAACAGTCCTACCAAATGGGAAAGAAACGTGCTAATTTATTAAGGGATTTTTAAGTAACTGTAAAAGAATCTTAAAATAAAAATATTTATATTAAATTATATTTTTTCTTTTTCATAGTCCACACAAATGTAGTTACTGTAGTCCCAGAAAACTATGTCATCTTGCTAGATATATTACTTTTATCTTTCAGATAACATGAGAATGTGTATTTTTCATTACATCATCATGAGACCTTATGTATTAGAGAAATTGATATATTAGAGAGCATGATGGTACGATTTTGTCAACTTAACACAAACCAAGATACAGCTGGAAAGAAGGAATCTCAACTGAGGAATTGCCTCCATCAGATTGACTTGTAGGTAAGAGTGTAGGCCCCCTTTTTTTTATTTGATTAATGATTGATGTGTGAGGGTCCTGCCCGCTGTGAGTGGTATCCCTGAGCAGGTGGTTCTAGGTTGAATAAGAAAGCAAGGGGAGTAAGTGGTGGAGAGCAAGCCAATCAGCAATGTTCCTCCAGTTTCCCCATGTTTCCTGCCTCTTCTGCTTATGAACCTGCCCAGGCTTTCCTTAGTGAAGAACTGTGATTGGGACCAGTAAGCTAAAGAGACCTTTTCTTACACAAGTTTCTTTTGGTTGTGATGTTTCTAACAGCAATAGGAAGCCAAATAAGACATATAATGGAGGAATTAATTCACATATTTAATGTTTAATATTTATTTAATTGACCTTCCTTCTAGCGTCATTGATTCCAACCTATCAATATTTTAATCTGTATTCTCAATTTAACTTCATATTCACTAATATATCCCTTAAACGAATCTAATTCACAAATCAGATTCAAAACAACTGAGTTTTCACTGAGCCTGCCTTAAGCATTCCTTCTTCATTATCATACCTACTTTACATACTATCACTAAAAATTCCTCAAATTCGAACTCAGTCATTTAGTATTTCTTGATTTATGTGGGCCATAGTGAAAATGTGATGAGTAGAATATATATTTTTCTCTCTCTCTCTCCTCTCTCTCTTTCTCTCTCTCTCTCTCCATATATATATATACACATATACTATATATAACACATATAATATTCTACTCCATAATTTATATATACACATATATAGAGAGAAAATATTCCACTACAAAATATATATTTGCTAAAGTATAAACACATGTGTGTTTTCTTGAAACATATATGGAACATTTAACTTGTACTCCTTAAGCACTGTGTTCTACATATTAAGATATTGTCTTGTCACGTGCCACATAATTATGAGTGTATTGGGTAATGATCAAAAATTACCCAAATTTCAAGTACTGAAACTAATTTGGACTTATCACTTCTCCCTCCTGTGCAACAACTCTGAGTATAAAATTAGAGTGTCGGCACTTAAATGACTCACTGTATGAGAGAGGGTTGGAGCACAGGAGTTATGTCCAATTAACTATCTGATTTGATATCCACATCCACTTCTGGTTTGTTGTGTTTCTAGCCATTCAATTAACTCAGGTTTATTTAAATTTGACAATAAGGATGAAAATATATTTTAATATTAGCAAAGAAGCAAGGAACATATTTTAAAATCATCTGGGAGTTATTAGAAGATTCTAATATGCTAGATAGAAACTTTAGATAACCATGTGGTTTTTGGATTTTAGTCTGTTTATATGATGTGTTATATTTATCCATTCATATGTTTCAAATCACCCCTGCATCTCTCTGATGAAGTCTACTTGACTATGATGGATGACTTTTTTGATGTACTTTTGGATTTTTGTTTCCAAGTATTTTATTGAGAATTTTGCCTTCTATGTTCATAGGACAGTTTGTTTCTAATTCTTAGTGTTTGCCAGATCTTTATGTGGCTCAAGTGTCTAGGTAACTGTGGACTCATAAAACAAATTGGGCAATGTTCTTTCTGTTTCTATTTTATGTAACAATTTGAGGAGTATTGCCATTAACCCTTCTTTAACAGTCTGGTAGAATTCTATGCTAAAACCATGTGACCCTGGGCATTTTTTTTATAGAATTATAATTAGTGTTTCTCTTTCACTAGGGGTTATGGTTGTGTTTAAATTGCTTATTTGATCTTGATTTAATTTTAGTAAGTGTTATTTATTGAGAAAACTCTCCATATTTTCAGAGTTTCAAGTTTGGTGCCAAGTAGGTATTCAAAGAACATTTTATGATTCAGTGGATTTCACTGTTGTCAATGGTTATGTCCCTGTTTTAATCTCTAATTTTGTTAATTAGGATATTCTCTCTCTTCCCTTTAATTAATTTGTATAAGAGTTTGTCAGTCTTATCTATTTTCTCAAGGAACCGACTCTATTTTCCTGACTTTTTAAATTTTTTGTTTGTTTATTGATTTCAGCCCTGGGTTTGTTTCTTGCCATCTACTCCTTTGGGGTGTGATTTCTTCTGTTTAGAAGCTTTAAATTTCCAGTATGAAATCTCTCCAATTTTTTTGTAGATATTAAGTGCTATGAATTTGTTTATTAGAATTGCTTTCATTGTATCCCACAATGTTTGAGTATGTTGTGCATTCATTTTCAATCAATTCAAGATTGTCTCAATTTATTTCTTAATTTCTGTCTTGACTAATTTCATTTCAGTAGAGAGTTGTTGAGTTTCCATGAGATGGTAAGCTTTCTGCTGTTTCTGGTAATGTTGATATCTAGACTTATTCCTTTATTGATCAAATAGAATGGAGGATGCTATTTCAATTTCCTTATATCTGTTTACACTTTCTCCTATCATTTCTTCAATTTCTAAGATCCTCTCTTCCATCTCTTCCATTCTGCTAGTGAAGCTTACCTCTGAGGTTCCTGTTTAAGTTTTTAGTTTTTATTTTCATTTCCAGAACTCCCTCAGTTTGGGTTTTCTTTAGTGATTATATTTCCACTTTAAGATCTTCAACTGTTTTATTCCTTTCCTTCCACTCTTTGCTTGTGTTTTTATAAATTTCATTGTGGAATTTATTCATTCTCTTTATCGACATCTATAATATTCAAAAAAGTTGTTTCAAGGTCTGTTTTTTTGAGCTTCAGCTACATTGGAATACTTAGAACCTGCTGTGGTAGGGTTACTGGGCTCTGGTGGAGACATACAGCCTTTCTGTTATTGATTGTGTCTCACGGTGCTTTCTAGACATCTGGATTTGTGATCATTGTAATTCTAGGATCTGATACCTGTTCTTGTCTTTTTTGGGTGGATGTTTTGTTTCTTGGTTTCTGTTACCCTCTCTGCTTCTTGTGTGGGGCGGCGGGAGGGTGGTGGTGGTGGTGGTGGTGATGTGGCTGTGTTTTACCTAGCTGGGGGTTCCTCTAGAATTCTGTTAGGTTAGGCCACTGGAGTTTCCCTTAAAATGTGTTTCTAGATATTGTTGACTGACACTTAGAAATGGAGATGGGATCCAGCTTGGAGAAAAATAAGATGTTATACTTGATTGCACCTAGACCCTGGCAATGAACACAGAGAATGAGAAAGAGACAACAGGTAGTTCTATAGAGCTGAGGATGCGACTAGAGGATCGTATACGGACTAGAGGCTGGTGAAGGAAGATTTGTAGCTTGTCTACTTGCTTTTTTGGCCTACTTGCTTCTCTGAAAGTTGTGGCTGGTAGGTTTCCAGGGAATGCCTATTGGGTTTGAGGAATGGGATAACAGGATAAATGATAAGGAAATTTGGAGTTTTGATGGTTTGAAAGAAAATGCTCCCCTAAAGGTGTAGCCCAGAATGTTAGAAGATCTTATTAATAAAAACAAACCCAGAGCCAGGTATTGGGGTGAACAATGAAATATCAGAGAGACAGAACAGGCCACAGGTAACCTCATTTTGCCAACTTCTCAACTGATCCTGTTTCCTCAAACTGGAAGCCTCTGTGTCCTCATCAGGAATGAATCTCAGCTGAACTGCTGCTAAAAGCCTAAAAGCTTAACCAGGCTCTAGTTCCTGGTCCTCAAGCCTTAAATACCTTTCTGCTTCCTGCAATCAATACCTGGGTTTAAAGGCATGTGTCATCATCCCTGGCTGTTTCCAGTGTGGCTTTGAATTCACAGAGATCCAGATGGATCCCTGCCTTCAAAATGCTAGGATTAAAGGTGTGTGTGCCACCATTTTCTGGCCTCTATATCTAGTGGCTGTTCTGTTCTCTGACCCCAGATAAGTTTATTAGGGTGCACAATATATTGGCGAACACAATATCATCACCTAAAGGGAGTGGTATTATTAAGATGTGTGGCTTTGTTGGAGTATTGTGGCCTTTTTTGAGGAAGTATGTCACTATGGGGTGGGATTTGAGGTCCCCTTTACTCAAGCTGTGCTCAGTGTGGTAAACAGTTCACTTCCTGTTGTCTATGGATCAAGATGTAGAACTTTCAGCTCCTTCTCTTGCATCATGTCTGCCTGATGCTGCTGTGCTTCCCACCATGTTGATTATGGACTAAACATGTGAAACTGTAAGCCAACCACAACTAAATGTTTTCATTTATAAGAGTTGCCATGGGCCGGGCGGTGGTGGCGCACGCCTTTAATCCCAGCACTCAGGAGGCAGAGCCAGGCGGATCTCTGTGAGTTTGAGGCCAGCCAGGTCTACAGAGTAAGTTTCAGGAAAGGCGCAAAGCTACACAGAGAAACCCTGTCTCGAAAAAAACAAAAACAAAAACAAAAACAAAAACAAAAAACCTCATTAAGACAGGGGAAAAGACTGATCTGTATGATCCACTGGAAATAGGAAGATAGGATGGGGAGGTTGAAGCAGATAGTGAGAGTAGGGCCTTTATGTAGAAACAAGGAGGGAGAGGTTAAGATCACCAGTTAGGCTACCTGCTTCCCTGCCTGGAGCAGCCTTTGCTTTCCCATGGAATGTCTGCTGGAGTTGGACTTTGCTATAAAGTGATGCATTGGAAGAAGGAAGTTTGGAGGGGAAGATCTTTGTGATCCACTGGAGTTGAAGCCTGGAACAAGAGGATGAGTGTGGAGGAAGTTTGGAAAAGAATTTGATCTGTGTGATTCACTGAAGATGGGGCCAGGGAAGAGGGGAGGCTGCAGCTAACAGTCAGCTTCAAAGCTGGGGAGGAGATTGAGGCAGGGGGAATGAATTTGGAGGAGAGGAGGGTGAGGTGGATGTTTGCAGTTAATGTACCTATTCCTTAGCCTGAGTGGTAAATATTGTTTCTTAATTAAGGGTTCCAAAACCTTTGCATCTTTGTGTATTTTTTTTTCTCTACTAGGTTGTATACTTTATATGAATAAAGAAAATTTTAACCAATTTTGCATTCTATAAGCTACACATATAATTGTTGATCAACATGAACTTACGGGTTTTAATTTTCTTACTGATATAAAACATCCCTGTGAATTGAATTGTATTATCTACTACTTTACAAAGCAGGTTGTTTTTTGTTTTTTTAATTTCACAAAGACAGCTTTATCAGAATAACTTATATAGTGTTACTCTCCTGGGATTATAAAGAACAGTAGTTATTTAGATGATGTGTACCTTCTAATAATATTTTCCAATCATTCTTGACATTATAATTTTCTTACTAATTTCCTGGAATGGCCAGAGATTTTTTTTTCCACATCTTCAACAGATTCTAATACTGAAAATTTGAATGATACAACTTAAATGGCTTTGTTATTAAACAGGTTGATATTCTTCTTAGGTTGACGTTTTGGACACTTTTTAATAATATATAAGATAACTATTATACTATCTGTGCTTATTTATTAAGTTAGTTGTTATTTCAATAATTATCCATTGCTTACTTTATTTAAAAGATTTGTTTGGACTTAAGAGCAGGCAAGGTGAGAGACAGAATTAGCTTACAGTCTCAGTATACTGTCATTTTGGTGGGGAAGATAATACATATGTCTACAAATGAATATGATAATTTCAAATAGTGGCAGATGATTGCAGAACAGAAACTAGAGTTTTTACCATGTTGTTATTGGACAAGGAAGTACTCTGATAGGCCTATGAGCTAAGAAATGGTTGACAAGGCTGGTCATGTGAGGATAGGTCAAGGGAGGATAAATGTGATGGGAAAACAGAAGAAGGTTAACAGAAGAGTGCAGTAACTTCAGTGATTAAGAGTTTTCATACAACACAGTTAAACTTCCAGAAGTAGCCAGTAGTACTAATATTTCTGTTTCATAGAAAAGCAATTTAAAACCAGATAATTTGTGTAACTTGGCCAAAATGCTTTTTTGTTTGTTTGTTTGAAAATGTGGGACTTTTGTTTCCAAATTCCCTAGATATCCCATTACAGAAGCCTACCTCAGTAATCCTCCGTTGTTTCCTGCACACCTCATTTTAAGGCACTAGTTCTCAACCTCCCAAAATGCTGTGACCTTTTAATACAGTTTCTCATATCATGGAGACCTCCCACCATAAAATTATTTTGGTTTCTACTTCACAACTGTAATTTTACTACTGTTAGGAATTGTAATGTAAATATCTGTGTTTTCCCAATGGTCTGAGGTGACCCCTGTGAAAGGGTCATTCAACCCTCAAAATGGTCACAAGCCACAAGTTAAGACCATTGTTAAGGACTATTTTATTCTCCCTTTATGGCATAATTGTTTCTGAAAATACTTCATCTCCAGATAAATCTTTTACTTATATTTATAGATTTTCCCTTGGCAAGTGTTTTAGTGCTAATTATCACAACCAACACATCGAAACTAGTTGGAATTTTCTAAGCTTTATTAAACTATAATTGATACATTTTGAATGTCCATATTTAATATGCACATCTTAATCGGGTTGGACACATCCACATATTCACAATGTGTCACCAAAGTAGAGATACTAAGCATATACACCACCCCTCTCACATGTCCTTGTACCATTCTTGTGTGCTTTAACTAAGTCTGTTAACTCCTATGCTGTAGACACCCTAGGTTTCATTTCATTTGACACAGGTTTATACTGTGTCAAACTGGAACAAACTGTCTAGTATTTTGTATGTAAAGGAATAAAATTATTAATTTCTCAAAAGGAAAAAAATAATGTATTTAATCAAACTAAAATGAAACAAAAATATAAGCAACCCCAGTTTGAAGTACAACATCCTTAAATGAATAAGCCATCCAGAAAGCATAGATGAAGAAACAAATTTATTCTAAACCTAAAGGAGATTTGAAACAGATGGAATCTTTAATGAGTAGGATGATAAAATCTAATCAAGTTTTACTAAACAAGATTGAGTGGTTAAAAAACTAGACTTGATTGTATATTGCTAGACTCTAGGGTTAGGCAAATTCTGGAGATGATTTGATTGAATTTATGGAAATACGATTTCCTAAGTTACTGGGGACTGTGATGTAGGGGTGATTTAATCAGAGTAAAAGGGCATTTTAGATGCCATGGACAACTCCAGAAATCACAGAAAACAAGCTGTTCCAACATTTAAAACTGCTGATACAGAGAATGCATAGGCATTTCCATACAACAAAGATAAAGCACTTCTTAAAACAACCATTGTTCCTGCCAATCTTATGAGAGCAGGTACATGAGAGATAAATCTTCCACTTATTGGTGCTTTACAGAAAAGAACTGTGATAAACAAAGCCTGCAGGGAAATTCTTACCTGAGAGCACCAGCATTTGTTTTCCTTGCTCTTGCCAAGCTCTGTGTTAATAAGATTTAACAGCATCACATAATCCTGTGAAAGTCGAAACAGTCTACTTGACCTTCTGTGAAAATACTCACAGCTATCTCTTGTAGAACGGGTCTTTGGTTCCAGAACTTAATTTTTGGTTTGTTTGATTGATTTGTTTTAGATGACACATAAATAAATATGCATGAATATATGTACATAACGAAAACTTATATTACATCCTTTTATCATATATCAATTACATATTATATAAGCATATACTTAGTAATATATATTATATACTAAATATTTACTTTTGTATACGTGTGTGTACATTAATAACGAATATGTGTACATGTACATAATGTATATGTGTTTATACTTACAATAAACTTTGGGTCTCGGATTAAAATTCAGGACTTAGGACAGTCATTCTCTACTCCCCTCCATTGCAGCAATTATTATCTACATTTTCAACAGCAAAAGAAGGGTTTGTAACTGTCAAATTAAATATTAGAAATTTTGACTTTAAGACACAAAGTTCTTTTTTCCTTAGAACTTCTTTATTTCACTTTATTGAAAATAGATTTTTTTTTCTTACATAATGTTCCAGTTACTCTTTCTCCTCCCTCTACTTCTCCCATTTCCACCCAACATCCCATCTCATCCATATTGGCTCCCTTTCTATCGCTCATTAGAAAACAAACGGGCTTCTTAGGGATAATGAAAAAACAAAGCATAATAAAATAAAACAAAATATAACACATCAAAGTTGGACAAAACAAGCAAACACAAAGAGAAGGCACAAGAAAGGCCCTCTAATTCACACACTCAAGGAATCCCATAAAAGCACTAAACCAGAAGCCATAAAATATACAATGGTATACATAAAATACACATAACACGAACAGAGAACCTGGTACAGACACATGCAGGCCCTGCTCATGCTGCCTCTGTCTCTGGGAGTTCATATGAGCTCTGATCATGTTGACTTAGAGGGTCTTGTTTTCTTGGTATCCTCTATGCATTCTGGCTCTTAGACTCTTAGGCTTCCCTAAGCCCTGAGGGGAGGGATTTTATAGAGACATTCTGTTTACAGCTGAATATTCTAAGGTTTCTCACCTTATGCATAATGACTGGTTGTGGGTCTCTGTATTTGTTCCAATCTACTGCAAGCAGAAGTTTCTCTGATGATGCCTGAACAAGGCACTGATCTATAGCATAGTACAATTATCACTAGGAGTCATTTTACTGCTTTTTCTTTAGACCAGTAGTATTTGATTGTGCCCTAAATCCCTGGATTATCTAGTCTTAGGTTCTTGGTCACTCGTGCACTGTCAACATGTGTTTTCCATCTCCTGGAGTGGCCTTAAGTCAAATCAGACACTGGTTGGTTATTCCTACAAGCTTTGTGCCACCATTACACTAGCATAAACTTGCAGGCAATACACCATGGTAGATCAAAGGGTTTGTGGCTGAATGGCTGCTGACGTTTCTTTTAGTAGTGTGCAAATTACATTCCTGTAGCACTAGCATGTAGGAGTAAAGACTTATGTAGGCCTCAGCTTAATTTCTCCATGCTCAAGGAGTTGTGTAGGTGTTTTCTTTAGCAATAGGGCTCTGCTGTTATTTTGTGGAGGGTAATGTGTAGACTTGGCTAAAACCTCTGTTGTTTGAGGATTCCTCTAGGACTACTTTGGTCAATAACACTATTTTATGTAAACCAGTCCCAGTACTGGAAGCATTCTTTGGCAACAAGAGATAGCATGTTGGGACTCTCTCTCCTCTATTATTTGATGATTTTATTTAGATCACCTTCGTACAAGTGTATGTTTTTAGAAGCTTCTACTGTATTATGTTTCCATACTACTCATTTATTTACCCTTAGCTTTAGCTGTCTATCCCAGTATTCTCTCCCTTATCCACTTCTCCTCCATCCCTTGCCACCTGAACTTCCCATTCCAGAGCCCCTCAATCCAACCCATCCATACTTATTGACTCTATTTCCTTTGCATAGGAGACCTATCTCTCCTCCCTAGTACCTTAGTATATACCTAACCACTGTGGTTCTATGGATTGTAGCTTGGTTATCATTTATTTAATAGTTAATGTCCACATATAAGCAAATACATAACATATTTTTGTCTGAGTCTGGGTTACCTCACTGTGGATTTTTTTTTTTTACTAGTTCTATCCATTTGTACAAATTTCATTTTTTAATGGCTGATACTCCACTGTGATAATGTACCACATATTCTTTGTCCATTGTTCTGTTGAAGTACATCTAGATTGTTTCCAATTATGATTTTTATGAAGAAAGTAACAATTAACATTATTGAGCAAGTATCTCTGTGGTAGGAGGAAGTTTACTTTGGGTTTATGCCCAAGAGTGCTATAATTGGATCTTGAGATAAATCTATCCCCATTTTCCCAAGGAACCACCACACTGATTTCCACAGTGGCTGTAAGTTTGCACTCCTACCAGCAATGGACAAGTGTTCCCCTTTCTCTAAATCCTCATCAGCATGAGCTACCACTTATTATATTGAGCTTAGCCACTCGGATAGGTATAAGATGAAATCTCAGAGTAGTTTTGATTTCTATTTCCCTTATGATTATGGATGTTGAACATCCTGAAAATGTTTCTCAATTAATTAAGTAACAAATTCTCCCCAAATGCTTGCCTAAAGGAGATTTCTACCAGGATCCAGAACAGAAGCTACAAGCAGCTAAGGATTCTAATCTGAGGGATATCAAATGAATCTAAGTACACTGAGTTCTTTAGTCCGCCTTATTCTTCTAAGTAAATTCTATCTACATAGCTTGTTTTATGTTCTCATACTTAGCCCCTTTCAGTTCCTTCTGTTCTTCTCTCATCTCTATCTAGTTTTTTCCATCTTCTTCATCCTCATCTTGATCTTCTCAATCAATTCCACAAGTGCTGTGAAGGAACCAGTATATATACACGAACAGTAATTCTTTGGCTTAAAGGTTTGAAGTTTTTAGGGATGCAGAAAGAGGTGATAAGGATCCACACATAAAGCAATAAGTGTCAGCTTCTAATTACAACCCAAATGGGGAATGACTAAAGGGGAGTCCTCTGGTAGGGTCAACTAAAAGCTAAGATCAATTAGGTAATCCCGGAACAGCACCTGGCTGAGGAGAAATTAAACTTAATTTGCACAAGAAAGAAGTTTGGCACCTATCACCTTCCTGGCCTGGAAGCCAATCTCCTTGGGTCAGTGGGAAGTAACTATCTTAACTCAGTAACTTAGCAAGTGGCTAAAACATCATCTCAGGAATGTGAGCAATAAATCTCTTAAGTAAGGGTCTTGTGTAAATGACCCAGGATGAAGGTAAGAAGTTGAGGATTTAATTGCTAGTGGTTATTTTCTCTATCTGTGGGTGAGATGAGCTAACGTTTTATCTATGTGCATTTTTGTCCTTGTGTTTTTGCTGAAATACTTTTGTCCAGAGAATGGCCCTGGCCAGATTTATGTTAATGAAAAAATAAACACAGCTGAGGACAGTTATCCATTTACCCCAAATGTATAGGGCAAGTTGTGCCCAGAATTGAGATGCAATCATGAGATTACATGAACATATAACATGGAAGTGCACAGTAAATGGGAAGATATGGCTGTTATTGCACAAGAAGTTTACAACAAGAGACAGCCAATTCATTCAAAGGGTAGTAATTTCATAATACCTTGTGTGATGGTTTCCTCTAACAGAACCCTTAGTTCTGATAGATTGACCTTCTGAACTCTAGTTGTCACTGCTGTATACTCCCATGGACTTTTGCTACCAGTAGCTCTCAATAATTGTCTTCTCTTTTGAGAATTCTTGGTTTACATATCTGCACCCCATTTACTAATTGGTTTATTGTTTTCTTGGTATCTAATTTTTTGAGTTCTTTATGTATTCTGTATTTGATTTTTTTTCTGTCAGCTTAGCAGCTGCACATGAATCTATTGATATTTTAATTATCATTTCAGCCCCACAATCACATTCTTAGCACTCAGGCTGTGGCCTGATGGGGCTTACAGTCAACCAGACTGCTATATATGATTAAATTAAGTCTCTGTTGTTCTATTTATCAATAAGACTCAGGAGTCAAAGGTTGGGGTAAAAACCTGCTAGCTCAGAGAGCTTAAGTAGTAACTAGCTAACCTTGCTTTTGGGCTGGAGACCCTGCAAGAGACTCATCTCTCTTCTTATCCCAGAACCAAAAGGAAGCACCAAACTCAAGTCTCTGCTCTTTCCTTCCTATGGGTCTTCTCTACCTAAATTTCTGGCTTCTCTTTGGCCAGTTCTGGTCTGCTAGTCACTGGAACTTCCCCCTGATTCAAGGTTTACCTTTATTGGCAGTCTTAAGGATATCAGAGTATGATCAAAATATCCTACAACAGGATATTAGGCTCCCATCAGGTTTGTGGTTGGTAAAACAATTTTCCTGTTCTGTAGGCTGCCACTTTGTCTGAATGGTGATGTCTTTTGCCTTACAGAAACTTTTCAATTTCATGAGGTCCCATTTACTAATTGTTACTAATTTTAGTGCCTGCAATAATGGTGTTCTGTTTAGAAAGTATTTTCCTGTGCCATTGAATTCAAGGCTATTTCCCATTAATTCTTCTGTGGGGTTCAATATATCTGATGTTATGTTAAGATATTTGATCCATTTGCAGTTGACTTTTTGGTAGGGTAATAAGTATAGGTCTATGTTGATCCTTCTACATGCAGCCATACAGTTTGACTAGCACCATTTCATGAAAAATCTCTTTTTTCCCTGTGGGTTTCTTCTTTATCAGAAATCAGATGTCCATAGATGTATGGGTTTATTCTGGGTCTTCAATTTGATTCTATTGATCAGTTTGTCTGATTTTCTGCAAATACCATGCTGTTTTTATTACTATATCTCTATGGTATAACATGAGCTCATTGGGAAATGGTGATTTCTCCAGCAGTTCTTTTATTGTTCAAGAGGCTGTAGCAGGTGCTCTGCTACAGAGCTGGGGATGATAACAAAGGAATGGACATGGAGGGGAGGAGGAAGAAGGGAAGATGTGCAGATATGCTATCTACTTCACTGGCTGGTGTATCACTTAGAACTTTTAAAGATCCAGGTAGTGTTGATTGTATTTGTTCAAGCTTTTTGGAGCTATTCTTCCCTCTTTCACTATTTAATCCTCATTCCTTCCCCAAATAAAAATGAGCAATATTTCTGTTATTCTTTGTGGTATTCCAAGATGTCTTACTCATTCCAAGGCAAAATATCTTAAAGTCATATTGGAGTAACCAATCCAATTTGAGAAGAAATTTTCTCATAATTGTAAAACTCACTCTATTTAACATCTTCCAGGTGAATGTTTAAGAATAATTCCCTACTCAGTCCTAAAAGGGATGTCTTCATAAAATATCTCTTCTAAAAGCTCAGGGAGTTATGTGGATATGACACAGAAAAACTGTGAGAATGAGGATCACATACTACCAAAGAAAAAGTGTTATCCATACACAACAGTACTAATGTGCACTTGAACTTACCAAGACTGGCAGCATGCACAAGGCCTGCAATTCCTCCAGCCAGGTGGGTTCCCAGTTCTGAGTGGGTGAGTAGACATAGGCTATCCTCCCTAGTTGTTAGTTTGGTCTGATTTGGCTTTTTTCTTTTTTAGTTGTTTTTTTGTTCATTTGTTTATTGTGTGTATATGTGTTTCTTGTGCTTTTTCTTTTCTATTATTATTATTATTATATTATTTTTTCATGTTTGTTTTATAAAGAGGGAGAGAAAGAAAGAACATGTAACTGAGAAAATGGGGAGGATCTTCTAGGAGCTATGGCAGGGAAACCTATGATCAGAATATATTGTATGAAATTTTTTCTAATACATTCCTAATAATTCTTATGAGCTTTTCTATATAGCATATCAACCTCCACCACCTAACAATCACTCACTATTGCACCCAATATAAAGTTATTTCTCTAGTAATTTCTATGATTTGATTATCTAGAACTGAGGTCATACTGTGAAATTGCTATCCATCTGTTTTAATCTATCCAATTTGACAATTCTACTAAATTTTAGCAAAGTCAATTTGTTTCACAGACTGACCTTCCCTAGAGTGTTCTTTTCCTTTCTTTCACACAAACCTGCATTTCTTGGGATAGCATCTTTTACTTTGGTCATCTCTAATTCTCACTAGTCCATTTCCCATTTTCAAAAAGAAAACTAGGTTATGAAGCTATATATGTTAGCATACTACAAACTTTCTGTACCAGAAATATCCACAACCCTTCTCCCATCCCCACAAATGACCAAACTTAAGAGTGTACTATGTTATCACAAGTTTTCTACCTAAGTCTTTCTTGTTCTTTTTCTGCTGTTTGTCCTAACCTTCCCCCATCCCTGTCAATCCATTTCATGAGCCTGATTTACCTTGCTCAGTTTTATAAAACAAGTGCAGTCTCCCTATAGGTCTTGTAAATCATTCAGAACTTCTTCAATTCCATGTTTACAATCTTTAACACTTCCTTCTCCAAACATACTGAGACAACCATCCGCTTACCACAATCCCCTTCTTCTGGAGTCTACTACAAAGATTGTAATTCATCTTTACAAACAATCCAAAATCTGAAATGAGCTTATCCATTCTTTAATGATAGATGCCTAAACTCTTCCTCTAGATGAGCAAGCTTATGCTGCTTACCACATTCAGCAACAGAGAGGTCAGTACTTTGTGAAATACTATGGTAAGTAGTTAATTTGCAATTGCAGAGACTGAAGTCCTAATTCACTTTTAAATTCAGCTATTGGTTTTGGTTCAAAATAAGGCACATTTATTCATTCTCTAAAAAACAAAATTAAACAAGCAAACAAGCAGAAAAAATCCAAGTTCTTCAAACACTTTAGGCAGGATTCTCTTTTTTCACTGCTTTTATCTAATTTTCTTTACATCTACTCCTGTTAAATGCATGATAATGTCAGTGATCCCATTTAAATAGAGCACAGAGGTATGAAGCAAATGAAATGTGTTTCAAACAGGAATTCTGGAAATGTGTTCACTCTCATGTCCTCGGTACACAGAATAGTATGGTCTACTACATACTGATAATCAATACATAAATATTAATTACATGAATAACATAAATGGGCTTATTTCCTATATGCCATACTTAATTCAGAATATAATAAATGACCAGAAAGAGGGCTTTTGTTTTTTATAATTGATTTATTATTAATATATTACATAACTTAACATTTACTAACTTTGTCTAGGCTGAATTTGCTTCATTATGAATTTATTTTATTTATGCCTTCACCTGTATTGTATTCAATTTAATTATGTTACTTATACCTAAGTTAGTTTTCAAAGTTTTACTGTTGCATTTAATTTTCTTACATAAAAGTCTTTTTGTTTAAAACCTTTTTGAATCATAATGCTATAACACAATGTATTAAGGTCTTTCTTTTAGCTTTATGCCAACCACCTGCTTGATTTAAATAATTTTCTGGGCATATAGCAAAAAGCATTGTGATTTATTTTGTCTGTATTCTATCATTTTGTTTAGAAACTTGGATAGAGTTTTCCTAACACATCTATGCTGTGGGATGTTCTGTATGGCAAATGTGTTGCTGATTAGTCAATAAATAAAACACTGATTGGCCATTGGCTAGGCAGGAAGTGTAGGCGGGACAAGGAGGAGAATAAAGCTGGGAAGTGGAAGGCTGAGTCAGAGAGACACTGCCAGCTGCCATGATGACAAACAGCATGTGAAGATGCCGGTAAGCCATGAGTCATGTGGCAAGGTATAGATTAATGGAAATGGATTAATTTAAGCTGTAAGAACAGTTAACAAGAAGCATGCCATGGTCATACAGATTGTAACCAATATAAGTCTCTGTGTTTACTTGGTCGGGTCTGAGTGTCTGTGGGACTGGCAGGTGAGAGAGATTTGTCCTGACTGTGGGCCAGGCAGGAAAACTCTAGCTACAAATGGCGTCCAACGTGGTGGCAAGAGTTTCCACCTAAAAACTGAGATAAAAGATTCTAAAACGGAGCTAAAAACAGTTCCTAATTGTCTCTCTCAAATGAGCGGCAGCTGCTGGTTTGAGCTACTGGTGGGTTCCTATCATGCGCGCTCAGCCTGCCATATGGCGGGAATGAGGCCTCTGCAAGTGGCACATTAAGCTGCATAGTGGATTTAGACTTTGCTAGTACAAAACAAAACAAAAAAAAAAGAGGTTTCTGGGCTACACGCTGCTTGGCTAAAAGCATAGACCCACGATAGCTCCCAGAGCTGGTGGGAAACGTAACACTGCCATGTTGGGAAGCTGAGGTGGGTGGAGCCAGCAGCCACAGCTGCTGCAGTTTAAAGCAGTAGATTCACAATAAGACAGATTCAGATGTAATAGTCTACAATATGTGTAAAAGATACGTAGGCTTAAAAGAGACAAAAAAGGTGATATATATGGTTATATACACAAATACACAGTTTTAAAAAATAAAGTCTTTAAAGAGACAGTAAAATTAATATAAAAAATAAGCCACATGAAGATGAATATTACACAGGGAATCTGGATTGTGTTGTCTTTAGGACTTTTAACTGCAGAAAAACATTTGATCGTAAAAGATGTTGAGTTAAACCAATATGTATATTTTAAAGATACCTTGACTTCAAAATTTGGATGTAAGGATATGTTGCTTTGGAAAGGAGACTCTGCTTTTGTTCCCACAGAAAGCCAAAGGCTATGGATTTGTTCCAGATTAAGATACATCAGGTTTGACCAGCCAAGACCCCCTGAAAGGTCTCCGATGACACCATGGCCCAGATGATTCAACATCCAGAATGGTTTCAAGGCAACTGGCTCAGACGATACAGCCTCACGGACTACTCCATGATCCTAAAATTTTCTTTGTGTCCCCATAAGATACAGCGCCCCCCTCCAGCAGGAAGTAGTAAGAGAAGCTACGCCCAAATTCCCAAATTATATGTAATTTTACTTTGTTAAGGTTAAAACCTTCCTTTTTGAAAAAAAAGAAAAAGAAAAGGAGAAGTGCTGTGGGGTGTTCTGTATGGCAAATGTGTTGCTGATTAGTCAATAAATAAAACACTGATTGGCCATTGGCTAGGCAGGAAGTGTAGGTGGGACAAGGAGGAGAATAAAGCTGGGAAGTGGAAGGCTGAGTGAGAGACACTGCTAGCCGCCACGATGACAAACAGCATGTGAAGATGCCGGTAAGCCATGGGCCACGTGGCAAGGTATAGATTAATGGAAATGGATTAATTTAAGCTGTAAGAACAGTTAGCAAGAAGCCTGCCTCGGCCATACAGTTTGAAAGCAACATAAGTCTCTGTGTTTACTTGGTCGGGTCTGAGAGGCTGTGGGACTGGCAGGTGAGAGAGATTTGTCCTGACTGTGGGCCAGGCAGGAAAACTCTAGCTACACATCTATTTACTACTCTGTCATCTTCCAGGAAATCTAATATTTTTAATAAGCTGCCATCTATGTCCTTATCAAATGCTAATTAAAATGTACTCATGCTATGCAATTTCACAATAAATAGCTACCCAATCCTTGATCCAAGAATTTATTCATTTAGTAACAATCTAATGAACACATACTGTGTAACAATCACTTTTGAACACAAAGTTATGTTTATAGAAGTGATTAAACTCATAATATATTGGTAGATATTGTTTAGTACTTGCAAGAAAAAAGGAATAACAGTGATATGAATTGACCACAGCCATACATACCTCAATAAGTGGCAACAGGGAAGATTCCTAAGGTAACCTTTGATAGGAAACCAAAATTCAAGGGGAGAAATATGGAAAACAACTGGGTGAGAGGGACAGACACTCAGACTTTGGGATTTCATTATTCTTGGCCAATTTAAAGAACATCAAGAGCAATAGTTCAACTGATTCACAGAAACACCAGGGCTAGAGAAATTAATCGTCCAGTACTTGCTTGATTGATATGAGTGAATGAGTCATTATTTATTCAAACAGTCACATTATTGCCTTGCTTATTTCCTTTCCTTTAATAAGCAGAGCAGACAAAGAAATAATGCCAAATGTGAGGCTGATTCCAGACATGCATTATGTCACATATTGCCTTGAACAATAACTTGGAGACCCAACCCCATTTTCACTTCCAATAAAACATAGGGATTATCCATCCAGCTGTCATTTCTAGTGTGTGTTGTTCTACCAACCTTTACTTTCACTGTTCTGCTAAACTTATATGCTATGTAATTTCCCTTGAGTCTTCTACATTGTTTGAATACCCTAAATGATTCGCTGAAATATTATTGGTAGTGACAATGCATGTATCTTGTCTACTACTTAAGATTCCACAATTTCCTACATGAGTCAAACGAAGAAAGTGCTATTCTCACAGCACCAGCTGTCTCATTCGAAAGCTTTATCACTTATTGATTCAATATCATTTATCCTAGTATTATATTTGTAGTTGCCGCCTTCTGCATTAATAAAGTTAATTTTCTGTAGTTGAGTATGGCTTTCAAGAAGCATAATCCTATGAGATTTACATTTAGAAATTTTCTTGGTTGACTTAAATTAGTTCTAATAAATTGAGTTACAACTTGATATATGCTGATTTCATAACGTGTGAAATAGAGATAATACTAAAATTTCTTGGTTGCACACTGATATACCTTAAATACTTCTCTTTCAATATTGTATGTACTTTAGCCTAAGCAGCTCTTCTATCCCTATAGACATTTTCTATGATGGGGCAAAGTTAAGCTTTAAAACACATCTTCATGCTCCTGTAATTACTTTTCATTACATCTTCCCCAATCTTAGCAGTGCCTGTTTACCTTCCCAGATAAATCTCAAGTATTCACTCCTCTGACACCTCTTTTAATTCTCTAGAGAATTGACTTTATTCTATTATTTCTATATTTTACACATCCCTAATATTATACACTCCTTATTTCCATATGACTACAGTATTGTTGAAATTTATAGTGAACATTCAGGTTTGTTTTATCTCAAAATAATTCTAGAGCAATAGTGTATATAAAAATAGATGTCTTTGTACAAATATATATGTATATGATATTGTGTGATGTAATATATGCATATATATGAAACCATATGACAGAGGCCTTATATGTGGTCCCTAACAAGAGTGAAACAATTTGGCAATACATTTAAGATGTCACGCTCTATCACTTTCACTCTGCACTACCAAGGGAATATTACTCATCGGTGACCTTCAGCTCCTCAGGCATTTGCATGGGGTCTTGCTCATTCTTATATCACAGCTCTGTGCTGAAATTAACTAAGTCCCTACATAACATCTGGTTACTTAAAACTTTAGACATTGCTCTCCCTCCTCTACATATAGAGTGTCCTCTTTATGTACCAGTATGTCTTGCACATGATAGATGCACACAGGCATCTACTACAGTACAGAGCACAGAGTAGTCACAGCATAGCAGAAAATGCACAGCTTACAAATGACACAAGGGCACATAAAATGCCACTTTTTATGAGTTAATCGCACCAAATCTTAGTAAAAGACAATTTGAAAATCCTAGACACACTTTTTGATATATAAAACTAGCAAATAATGACAGAACTCAACTTAGTTTTGTTTTTTGTTTCTTTTACTTATTTTTACCATTTTCCCATTTTATTCACTGTATTTTCCCTTTCCTTTTTTCTTTTCCTGTTATATACTGTTCATTTTATTGTATCTATCTGCCTGTGTATTTATCTTTTTATTTGTTTACTCATGTCAGGCATCAAATATAGAAGGATCTGTCACATGCATTAGACAATGACCTACCACTACAACCTCAGGCACATACACCACATGTTTACAATTGATATGTATGTATTTTAATTAAGCAATTGTCAGATGAGTAGAGTTAGGGAACTAGAATATGGAAGGAAGAAAATATAGTCAATTTATTATAATTTACTTATCATGGCCTCTAAGTATTTGGAAGAGCATAAATTTGTCTGACTTTTAATGAAATTCATGTTTGTTGTTTGAAATTTACAGTGCCACTCCATTGCCTCTAAGTCTAAATCTGTTACATTTTTTTCTACTATATACAGTATACTCCATACTCCTTTCAAAGAAAGCTTACCTGTGTTTCCATTCATTTGGCTATTTGTCCCTGTGCTTTATCCAACTTTGGTCTCAACAATTCTTGCTCATATAAACCCTCCTCTTTCTCACTAATTGGACTCCCAGAGCTCCACCCGGGGCCTAGCCATGGATCTCTGCATCCAGATCCCTCAGTCGTTGGATGGGGTTTCTAGCACGACAATTAGGGTGTTTGGCCATCCCATCACCAGAGTAGGTCAGTTCGGGCTGTCTCTCAACCATTGCCAGCAGTCTGTTGTGGGGGTATCTTTGTGGATTTCTGTGGGCCTCTCTAGCACTTTGCTTCTTCCTATTCTCATGTGGTCTTCATTTACCATGGTCTCCTATTCCTTGTTCTTCCTCTCTGCTGTTGATCCAATGGCTGAGGGGTCCCCAACTGGATCAGGCCCTCTGAATGGGTGAGACAGTTGATTGGCTTGATCTGTTTGGGAGGCATCCAGGCAGTGGGACTGCGTCCTGTGCTCATTGCATGAGTCCGCTGTTTGAAACCTGGGGCCTCTGCAGGGTCGCTTGGCTCGGCCTGGGAGGAGGGGACTGGACCTGCCTGAACTGAGTCTACCAGGTTGATCTCAGTCTGTGGGGAAGGCTTTGCCCTGGAGGAGGTGGGAATGGGGGGTGGGCTTGGGGAAGGTGAGAGGGGCGGGAGGGGGGAGAACAAAGGAATCTGTGGCTGATATATAGAACTGAACTGTATTGCAAAATAAAAAAAAAAAAAAGAAAGCTAACCTGTGATTACTTCTCAATAGTTGATCTATCCAGGCATGGAATGCACTATTCAAAAGAATAAAAAAGTGCATGGAACATAATTTAATATTTATTGATATTCCATATGGTACATTCATTTGACAAATTTGGACTGATTTCTCTCACTTAATAGTAATATAATTAAATATGCAAGTGAAGTTGAAAGCTTCTAGAATGAGTAATGAATGAATTAGTAAAGGAATGAATCTATTAATGACCATGAGAGCCTTTGATGTTGGGAAAGGGAGATCTAGATGAAACATAATCAAGAATGTAACCAATGATGCGTTCATCTTACCTTTATAGTCTAAATTCAAACTTTATGGTTTGGATACAATTACAAATTAATGATAATTTCGCCGGAGAAATCTGTATGAGTATGCTGTCAACTCAGCACAATGAATTAATTAAAAAACAAGAATGTGGTTACAAAAAACGTTAACCGTCTGAGTGAAAAAATGCTTTGCATGTCAAAGATTTTCATCAGAGACAATGAAATAAATACTATGTTAACTTTTATTCTCTGAGCAGATTGGTAGAAATAAATACATGCATAAAAATCAGAATGTCTTTTAAATGGTGTACAAAGAATCATTCAACTAAGTTTTAAGTCTTTGTCAACAGATATGCTGTCCTCTATTTTTTACTTGTAGTACAGAAATACTGCAGGTGACATTTTCAGTGAGACAAGCTACCAACGATAGAAATTTGAGGAACAAAGCCAGCCATGAGGAGGTATGAGATACACAAAAGGCACCAATGCATCTACAGAGAATGCATTGTAACAAGCACAGTGGGTGCTGTAATGTTCCACACAGATCCCATCAACCTTGGTTGCTGAAGGAACTACCTCTGAGCAAAATAATAATGCAAGTAAATTCAGTATTCAGTAGCATTATGTTTTCTTTTCTTTCTTTTTCTTCCTTCCTTTTTTTCCTTCCTTCCTTCCTTCCTTTCTTCTTTCTTTCTTTCTTTCTTTCTTTCTTTCTTTCTTTCTTTCTTTCTTTCTTTGCTAGTTTGTTTGTTTTTTGTTACAGGTTGCACACTGTACCCTAGGATAGCCTAGAACCTCTGAAGTCCTTTTTCCCACATTCTTGAATTCTGTGTTTACAGGCATGAACCATCATGACTTCAATAGCTTTTAACCCATCTTTTAATAGTTAATATCTCTTTACATCTGGATGCCCTCTTTGCAGACGTTAAATAAAATCCCAGTTTTTTATATCCCCATATTGAATTGTTCTTGTCTGACTCTTCACTTCAATGGGAAGGTAATCTCATTTTCTACTTTTATTATAGCTCAGCAATACTGTCTTCAGTTCCCTCCAGATTCTAGTGACCTTCTCTGTAACAGGCATCCTATAAAAAAAAAATGGATCTTAAGTTCTTGCATCAACTGAATCCCCCTGAGCCCTTGTTAAAACACATACCTTGGAGCCTCCTGAAAAGGTCTGATTCATTGGGGGCATTTCTAGCAGGCTCCCAGACAATGTTGACACTGCTAGTCTAGGGATCATTTCTGAAAAACACAGCTTTAAAACATTTACATGCTCATTCATGTTTAGTCACTAAGGGGTAATAGAACCACCCTGTAGTCAATGTAAAAGTAGATAAATACAATTTATTTTAATGACAGCATCTCTCAGCACACAGAGCATGTCCATTGAGTAATAGGTACTTAGTAGCATTTTATTGAACAAATGTGAATGCAAAATGGCAAAAACATAATACTTTCATTACCGTATGAGTGACAAGTCCAAAGAGTAATTTGAGAGGAAGTGAATGTCACCTGTCCTGTGTCAATCTCACTCAAATTAAAGAAAATTATAAGAGATTATAAATGGTGACAGCAGCAATGGTAATATTAACACATTCCATTTCCATAAGGAATATCTTGGAGGTTTTCAAGCATTTCTACAGCCTGAACACATTGGGCTTATAGTAAACACCACCTCCTGAGCTCCCGCATACTAGAGTAATGTCTAAGAGTGTGTGCACACAATATGTGTCCTAAGCTCATTGACTTCTACCAGCAGGGAAGGCTTTCTCAGGTGGTGTCCAACCAGAATGCTTTGCACTTACAGCCAACATTCAAACAACCCTGATGACCCTTTCCTGCTAGGGAAGGCTGTCATTTCTGGCTTACAGAAAGGCATTCTGTAGTGTACATATTAAGGCAAAACATACATTCTTAAAGGTGCAGTCCGCCAAAAAAGTCTGTTCAAACCAAATTAAAAATAGTGTAAGCAATTGAAAACCATGGATGGAGAAGATCTCACTTAAGAAAAAACAGATACAAAAGAACTCCTTAAAAATAGTTTGAGCTTTGAGATAAGGTTGTATCCATTCTATTTAAGCAGACATGAAAGAGTAAGAGTAGGGGAAGTATAACTGTGAAGCAACAAAAGAAAATGATTATAAAAGATTAGGTCCATTTGTTCTAAATGGCTGCATCATTTTGATTGATAAATATTTTATTTAAAAGCTGTGCATATTGACATAGCACCATGCTCTGTCAATGCGTACTACACTTCGTAATGATCAAATATTTACCTATGAGATGATAATGTGCATGGAATGGGAAACAAAGTGATTACATTCACTGTATAAAGAAAAATCCAACATTTTGAGATTTTTAAAACTACCATACAACACTGGATAAGAAGTCAAAGAAGACATTATATATTATGTAAGGATTTGTTCTGTAACAAAATATGTAGTGGGTAGCCATTCCAGCTTTGATCTGGAAGTTCCAACCTCCATTGAGGCTTCGGTAATGGTCACGCCTACAAGGCGGGGTGGAGAGAGGACCCTGAAGACCCGAGATCCAGATGCTCTGGCTCTCTTGGTTCCTGGACCCTGGATGCTGGAGATAGATTGAGCAGAGTTCTCCAGAGAACACCACCGGACTGTGCTACACCTTTCCCAGACCCTGTAGCCTATCCCTTCGCTTGTAAGTTACCCTACAAAATAAACCTCCCTTTTAACTACGTGGAGTGGCCTTAATAATTTTACCAATAAAAATGCATTTCTTTCTGGGTAGTTTGAACTACCCAGATTTCAGTCCTCAACTCTGATGCCTGTGATCTCACCAATCATATGCCCATTTCATAGATAACAATGGAAGTTGAGTCTTAGACCCTGTATTTGCATGCCAAACCAATGAACGTTCTACATCTACATTTGTCTTCTTTGGTTTTTCACAATTAAATCCTTAATAATTACTTAACCAAAAGTCACAGCATGATCTAGGGAGGTGACAACCCTACCCTACTGCAGTCAATTTAAACAAGTCTATTCATCCAGTAGCTTTACACTCTCGATGAGTTTTCAGAAAGTAGGTCCTGAAATATTCCTCCCTCTAGTCACATGCAAATTCATGGAACAGTGCCAACCTTAGAAGAAGGACATTGAATTACAAATAAAATCAATGTATCCTTTCACTAAAATTCAGAGGAGAATCTTACAGTGTACTGCTTATGTATTACAAGCATATAGAGGACTAATTTTAGATTAATGATCTCACTTTTTAGTATAGCTGATGCTTTTAACTCCAGTATTTTATTATAGCTCTCAGTATTTTAACTCAATATTAGTTTGAAAAACATATTTCTATTGATTTTCAAATACAATTAAAGATTGTATTGAAGCACTTTTAGAACTGAGTCACTGTCAATTGCGAAAGCAGACTAAATCATCTGAATCTTTTCTTTTATATTATTCTTCTCTCATACATTACCAACCAACTGCAGTTTTTCCCTCCTTTCACTCTTCTCATTCTCCTCCCCAACCTCCTCTCTCCCCCAGAGAAGAGCAGGCCTCCCAGGGATATAAATCAAACATGGAATAACAAGTTATAATAAGACCAGGCACAGCTTCTCATAACAAGGCTAGACAAGGCAATCTGATTGGAGGAAAAGGGTCCAAAGAGTAGGCAAAAGATTCAGAGGCATCCCCCACTCCCGCTGTTAGGAGGACCACAAGAACACCAAGCTACACAACTATAACATATATGCAGAGGATCTAGATCAGATCCATGCAGGCTCTGTTATTTTAACTTCAGTCATTGTGAGCCCCTGTGAACCCCTACGAGCCCTGCTTAGTTGATTCTGTAGGTTATGTTCTCCTGGTGTCCTTGACCCCTCTGGCTCCTACAGTTCTTCCTTCCCTTCTTCAGCAGGGTTCACTGAGCTCTGACTAGTGTTTGACTATGGGTCTCTGCATCTACTCCCACTCCTTCCTGGATGAAACCTCTCCGATGATGATTAGGCTAGGAACTTGTGTGTGAGTATAGCAGAATATCGTTAGAAATAATTTCATTGACTTTTTTTTTTAATTTGCCAGTTTTGTTAAGTCCTAGGTCTGTGAGCTATCCAGCTTTCAGTTCCTGATCATCCAGGCAGTGTCAGGCATGGGCTCTCTCACATGGTGTGAGCTTCAAGCTGAACCAGTCATTGGTCGGCCACTTGCACAAGTCCAGTACTACCATTATCCCAGCACATCTTGCAGGCAGGAAAAATTGTAGGTCAAAGTTTTTTGTGGGTTTAATTGGCCCCAAGTTGTATCAGCTATTGATGGCAACATTCTTAAGGGTGGCATATTTTTCCATAATTAAATTTTTTGGTGAATTATTATGATACTTTTGCCTCCATTTTGAAGGAGATTAATTTTTCTCTCTAGTTTAGTTACTAATAACACAGAGTCAGGTTCTCTGTCTCTTCCTAGTTATTTGATCTGTTCCGTGTGGACATCTGCTTTATATAAGCAGTCTCTATAACATCCTGTATATGGAATTTTGGATACAACTATTCACCTGATCCCCCACTGACTCCACAGTTCTTGTTGACTGCTTCAGACCTGCAACAGGAACCACATCTCAGTCACCACGTGACTGCACAGAACTCATATGTGATTGGTCTAAAATTTAGATCACTTAGACTCTAAATTGAGCCATTGGAGTTGGGGGAGAGGGATGAATATCATCAAAATAGAATGGAATTATCAAAGAATTAATAAAAATATTTTTAAAAGCCAGCTAATGTCATGAACATCAATTAAGATTTCTTTCAGCTACAGACTCACACATTCTCTCCTTTGCTCCCTCCCTGCTCATGGGTATACATGTTTCCAACTGCTTGCCTTTCTTGTGTGCCCTGAGTGGTGTGCTATCTGCTCTCAGTGGCATTTGTAAGTACTGAACTGCTGAATAGATGAGTTTTGTTTCATCTTCTCTGTGAAAACATACGTTTTAAAACATTCATACACTAATGATCAATTTAATATATAATTCTAGTTAGTTCCTAAAAGGGTATTTTAATTTAACAACCACACTAAACTAAACAGACTTTAGACAGTTTTTGTCATGGGAAGGAAGACTACACTGGAAAATAATAGAGAGCTACGTGAGAAAATACAACTACATGACCCCGATTTTAGTTCTCCTTACATTTCTACACTTGTTAAAATTCTTAGTATTTCATGTGCAGAGCAATTTAAATGCCTGTTTCTTTTTCTAAAGATATGTTTTCAGCTGAAACAAAATTATACCTCTTCTTCCCTCTCCTTTCTCTCTCTAGTCCCTCCCAGTTACCCTCCCTCTAAGACCTTCCTTATCCTATCCACATTCTCAAGTTGGTAACCTTTTCTTTTCTTTGATTACCATTGCACATACATACATGTGCACATACACACACACACACAAGCATACACATATATTTAATTGTTAACAAAAATTCCTTTAAATTCACAAGAGTTTCAAATGCATCCTTATAGTCTCAGTATACTCTGTGGAAAGATGCAAATATTTGTACTTACTGTAAGTGGCCTGATAAAAATACTTGCTAGATACCAGAAGTCTAATCTAGAGTGGAATATAAATAATTCATCACAGTTAATTATTCTATTTCTATAATTTAATGTTCAGATAATGAAATGAAAAAGAGCATTTTCATATCTTTTATTATGCATGAATCTTTTTTAATTTTAAAATTTACTTTGATAGCATTTCATTAGAACTATTACAAATATTTATCAACATTAAGTTAAATTTCTAGATCAATAGTATTCTAAAACATAATGTACTTTTAATTACTAATATCCACTTGTCCTCTCAAATGCATCATGGTCTGGATAGCAAATGATGCCTCCTCCTGAACTCATCTCATGTTTTTCATTCCTTTGCTTCTCAGCATCAACAGTGTTCTAACTGTGAATTTCCTTTGTTCTTTGTTTATCTGACAATCCCTATTCATGCGTTTAGGTGCAAGTTAAACCCTAGCAATGCACAGTTAATTAATTTCTAAATTAACTCTGTTTCTGTAATTCCTCTGTATTTCTGTATGACTATTATTCTCTGAAACAATCATATGTTTAACTTCATAATGAGCTGCCCTGTTGCAGATCTGTGAAAGCAATATATTGTGATATTCTTTCCCAATATCTTTCTCCTTTTGTCACATAGTCACTGCATAACAAACATTATCTCTATATAGGCAACAGGATAAGAGTATTTAATTCGTTATAAGCTACAAAATATACAGTGTAATGTCAAATTTATTTTAGTTAACAAAGGAAATAATATTGGATTATCCAATTCACGCTGTATTTAAATTCTAAAAATCTATGCTATAATATATCCACTAAAGTGGTTTCAAAAAGCATCACTCTATTTTGAGGGTGATGGCACATCTTTCTTCAATTGGCACACATACAAAGACACAGATGATATATGAACTCTGTGATAAAAAAATGTGAAATCCTCATATAAAAGTAAGTGAATAATGCCTTGATATCTCACGAATGACCTTTGAAAAGCAATGAGCAAATACAAAGCATGGGCATTTATATTTACGTAATGCCCATTTTGGTAGACTGTGAATTACTAAGCATCCGGCTTTGCATAAATCTAAAAGTTCAGTGAAAAATAATTTTAGCGAGGCATTCTAATTCTATTCCTCTCTCAGCAAGTGTAAGAGCGTGTCAAGGATGAACTAAGGACATTCCTCACTTCAACAGGAATCGAGGAATTAGGTAATTCAATGCTATTTCCTTTATTAACTGAGGAAATTATATTTATTTAATTATTTATTCATTCATTTCTTTATATATTGCAACGATGAGGAAGGAATCCAAGTCCTTACATGTGCTAGGCAAACCCTTTACTTTTAAGCTTTATCTCAATATTTTATTTTGAATTTTTACTCTTGTCTCTATGATTAATTTTGGATGGTTTGTGACCAATCCCTTTCCATCGACAAAAACTCTGATTACAGTTTCCTTTTGATACAGATGTCTGACCTTAGGAAAACTGTCCTAGGACAGTTTCCATAATTACAATAGCATTCATTTACTAAGAATAGCTCTTTATGCCGGGCGGTGGTGGTACACGCCTTTAATCCCAGCACTGAGGAGGCAGAGCCAGGAGGATCTCTGTGAGTTCGAGGTCAGCCTGGTCTACGGAGCTAGAGCCAGGCCAGGCACCGAAACTACACAGAGAAACTATGTCTCGGAAAAAAAAAAAATAGCTCTTTATGCTGAGGGATGATACGATGAATAGATGTGAGGCCCAGGAGTAAATTTTATATGTAGATGTCATTATTAAATTGACAGAGCTGACAAAGAGAAAAGAGAAACAAACAAACAAACAACATCAGAATTCAGTGTCCTCTTCAATCCATCCTGAAGACTGAAATCTCTGTGGATGTTAGGCATCACGTATTTTTAACTTGAATTTTTAATCAACAAGAGAAATTATCTCAATTGATTAGAAATTATAATTTATTCCCAGGTTATTTATCAGCCCCCAACCCTCTTATGGTAATGACTCCACAACCCAGGCTTTGGATTATATAAGACTGACGTTGGAGAAGCCGTAGCACCCCGAGCTCAGAGAATTGTGAGGGTAATTTAAAGTGCATTAAGAAGAGTGAGCCACCTATGAATTATTTGTCAAGGACTACAATAATTTACATGGAAGAGAGTCATGTGTCTAATGAGTCAAGTGTTCCTCTTGGGCAACATCGGCACCTGCAATGAGAACCATGATAGCACACAAACAGAAGGAAAATAAGATCCGTGCACTCTCATATCCTCTCCCCACTCTTTCCCATCCTCAATGGAGCCCATAGAGTACAAATGAAAAGGTTAAAGTTAGGACGTGTAAGTGGTATAAAAAAAATGTATTCAAATTAATCATTTTTAATATAAGATCAAAATCTATGTATTCAGGGAAAAATCAGATTTGTATGAGGTTTGTTCATTTTAAACTAAGTGGTATTTTATTCTGCCATACTCTGTGTGAATATAAGTAACTCCATTTCCCATTTAGATAATAAATTCACATTCACCTGCTTCCCCTTGAACTCAATGTCTGACATCAACAACATCTTCTGGGGCTTCATAAGTGTCTCTCACTCCTGAAGATGAAAACTCTCTTCCGGGCTCCTGTTGTTTTCATTTGCTTTCGAGGTGAGCCCTATTTCAGAAAGGCGGTCCAGACTTTGCTTGAGTATCCTCTTCCAAGAGTTTTTCAATTCTTGAGTCTGGATGGGAAGATAAACATTATCACAGTTTTGATCCTTAAGGAGAATTCACCAAAAATCGGTCAAAAATAACCATTACGAGAACATTTAAAATAGGGCTTTAAAATTTCTGGGACATGGGTGCTCTTAAGGACTGTGCTTTCAGCCAAGGCAGAGGTTTTCCTTTTTCTTTTTCTTTCTTTTTCTTTTCTTTTCTTTTTTTTTTTTTTTAACTTATCAAAGGCTTTCTCAACTTCTGTCTCCAGGATAGAACCAAAGATTATCACCACCACCCCTAAAAAACAAGTCATTAAAAGATTCCTAATGATATTTTGCTATACTCTTCTATACTCTGCCATACTCAGAGATCAGTTCCTAGCCCAACTGTCATCAGAGAGGTTGCAACCAGCAAGTGATGGGAACAGATGCAGAGACCATCAGCCAAACATCAGCCTGATCTATCCTGTGGAAGGGTGGGAGGAAGTTTTGTAGGAGCCAGAGGGGTCAAAGTTACCACAAGAACATGACCCACAGAATCAACTAAGCAGAGTGCATAGGAGACCACAGAGATTGAAGCAACAATCACAGACCCTATTTGGGTGTAAGTTAGATTTTCTGCATAGACTTTATTCTTGTATACATAGGTGTTCTTGTGGGATTCTTCAGTGAAAGTAGGTCTGTCTCTGACTCTTTTTTTTTTCCAGCTTTTGAGACTCTTTTTCTCCTACTTGGTTGTCTCATCCAGCCTTAATATGAGGGGAATGTACCCAATCTTAGCACAACTTGTTATGCTATGTTTGGTTAATATCCTTGGGAGGCTTGCCCTTTTCAGAAGGGAAATAGAGGAGGAGTGGATCTCAGGGAGATGGAAGGTAGAGGGAGTGACTGGGACAAGAGGAGGGGAGGGAAACTTTGGTTGGAATATATGAGAGAAGAATAAATAAAAAAGAAAAAATGAGTCAGTTACACTTATTCACACTGTTAAAAGTCTCACAAGAACACCAAGCTAAGAGCTATAATGCATATGCAAATGACCTGGAACAGACCATAATACATATTCAACAGGCAACAGGCTTTTTGCTATAGTCTCTGTGAGCTCTTGTGAGACCTGCTTAGTTGATTTGGTGGGCCATGTTCTCCTGGTGTCCTCCATCACCTCTAATTCCTACAATCTTTCCTCCCCCTCATTCATAGGGCTCCCTGATCTCTGATAGAGGGACCTGGGAACCTGATAGAAACCTATAATTTAGACTCTCTCTCTGTACAATGCCTGGCTGTGGGTCTCTGTAACTGCTCTGATCTGCTGCCTGAGGAAGCCTGTCTGATGGTGAGTAGACAAGGCACTAATCTATGAACACAGCTGAATATCATTAAGAATTATTTATTTATTTGTTAGTTAGTCAGTCAGGCATGTTTGGTTCTACCCTAGATCTCTGAATTATCCAGTCTCTAGTTCCTGGCCATCCAGACAGTGTAGGGCATGGGATACCTCTTGTGGGTGGGCCTCAAGTCAAACCAAACATTGGTTGGCCACTCCCACATGTTCTGGGCTGCCATTGCCCCAGACATCAGGAATTAATGGAATGGCAAATTGAAGGTCTACTCGGTGTGTAACCATTGGAAAAACTTCCATGTAATCTATGATTTTAAACAAATAATTTCAATTAACTTCTCCAGAATTCATTTCTTATGATCTTCAAAATGAATCTTCTACGTATTTTCAACTACTTGATACAACTAGGACATGCGTTTTGTATGTGTATTTTATGGAGGTGTTTTAAAAAGAAGAGAGGTAAAATTTGCTATGTATTTGGTGCACTTGAAAATCTGTTCAAAGCAATATCAAATCTTAGCATTTCACAAAGTTTGCTGCAAACCCGTGAGGGCACAACAAAAAGAAGTTCACTATTTTTAGATCTTAGAAAATCACCCTTAAAAGTGACTTCATTTAATGAAATACAACATTATTTTCAACTCCCTTTCATTCTATGACACTTAGTTTATTTTTGATTGAAGTTGCTATAGAAATGCTGTTCAAGCTCGACAGTAAGGTTGTGTTTTTCTTCTGTGTAGAACTAGAGCATGAAGCACACAGGGGGAGCATCCATTGTTCACAGTCCTACTATTGCCTTTTGAAGTTGGCTCTCTGGAAGTCACTGAAGGTAGCTGAATTGATTTCATCTATTGGACTTCACCTGGGAATAGTGGGTTACACTCCATGAACCTCTTTATCTTCAAAGAACACCCCATAATGAGAATAATGAAAATAAAAAGGACTTACTTTTATTTTCAACAAGAACTCTTGTGCTCACATTATATATTTACCCCTCACAAGGCCTCTATGAATTGGGAGATTTTAGTATCCCCATTGGTCAGAAATTGAACTCATGATCAGAAAGCTCCTCTAGATTTTGATCCAAGGCCTGAGGAGAAGGGAAGACTGTAGTTCTAAAACTCAGTCTTGCCACCTACTCAGGTTCCCTGCACTTCACACACAGCAAGGCAGCTGTGACACAGAGGTTTTGTGAACTTCTGTCTTACCATATCTGAGGAAGGGACAGAGACGTCATCTGAAAGTGCAGTGCTAGCACCTCGGTTGAAAGGGGACTCTTTCTTCAAGTCTATGTCAAAGCAAGCTCCTTATCTATATGCTATTGATCACTCCTAAAATATCCTGCTTATTTACTGTCAAATGCACACATAAAACACCAAAGCAAATAAAAGAATAAGACCATGGACATTATATAGTTGTTTTATACTTGTAGAAGAGATAAAATGTTTGGAGAGTCTCTCTCTTTCTCTCTCTCTCTCTCTGTCTCTCTGTCTCTCTCTCTCTCTGTCTCTCTCTCTGTCTCTCTCTGTCTCTGTCTCTGTCTCTCTCTGTCTCTCTCTGTCTCTGTCTCTCTCTCTGTCTCTGTCTCTCTCTCTCTCTAGGTGTGGGTGTAGATGTGTCTGTCTGTCTGTCTTTCTGTCTGTTCTCTTTCTCTCTCTGTCTCTACGTGTGTGTGTGTGTGTGTGTGTGTGTGTGTGTGTGTGTGTGTGTGTCTGTTTCTGTCTCTCTCCTTTTCCCTCTCTAGATAATCATCAAGCCAGGTTAGAGAAAACTACATATAAAATATGATGTATTATGTATTAACTGTGGCTAGAACATACTGAACAAGTTCAGTCTTTTTGAAATTTCTTTGTCTTTTTGTTGTTGTTGTTGTTGTTGTTTCCATAAAGACCTTTAAAATCAGCTGCATTTGGAACAAAGCCTGAAAGCCAACTTGGATGGAAAATATACACAATGTTCTTGTGATTTTTAATTTATTTTCTAAGCCAATAGCCAAACATGTCACATAAAAAGTCATTAGAAGATACCCAGAGGCAAATTTCTTACATTACTGTTGAAATACTCAGTGATTGCTACGAAAATCAAACCCTTATACATTTTAAAGGATTACATTAATGACTCCAAGGTAACACTCTATTAAACCTTTATTTCTCCCTTTAGAATACTTAGGAACCTGTAGATTAGTCACATTCATGTCTGGAAAATGCCTAGCTATGCAGGGATCCAATCCCCTCAATTTAGTCCATTAATAGGATTTAAATTGTAATTCCTTTGAATATTTTTGCTTTCAAGCATTTGTCTTGTACTATGTCTCTATAAACATTAGTTTTATATAACATACAGCAATTTTCATAAATGTGAAAATTTACTCTATCACTTACAACCTTAGCTATGTCTACTTACCATATGTTTTATAGAGCATTTTCTTCGCAGATTTTATTTTATGGGGTTCTACTAACTATCATTACCTACTGTGTAGATTTTTTTAACTAACTTTTCTAGCATTAATTCATGCCTTCACCTAAAATGTAACATGAAACAATAATAATTATGATGAAAAATAACAATAATAAATCTAATTTATGTTTAACTTACTTATTCCCTATTTCTCCAACATATATGCAAACATGCAAATGAGCACACATTTCTTAACACATATTTCTTTTCTGAGACTAGAAGATGATAGGTGCAAGAAATCAAATGTATTTCAATTATAATTCCTTGATTCATTCAAAAAAATCACATGTGTTTTTTTAATTAAGCAGAATTCTGTCATCAACAGGGCTACATAAAAAAAGCTGTATGTAGAGCATTTTTCCTTAGTGTATCAACTTCATTCCTGCTATAGTCAATAATAGTATGCAATGTCACATTACATTAGTTTCAGATATGGAAGTAAAAATAGTTTTGAAATATTCAATGCTCAGGTTTTTTCTGCTTAGTTGTATTTTTGGTCTTCCTTCTAGGTAATAATGATTGTTCAAAATGTTCCTGAAAACAAGTGGAATTAAATCCAAAGTACAACAGAAATTTAATTTTATTGATTCCTTTCAATCTCCTGCTGTTGATGTAATAAAATGAGTTTGAGTGAGTTTGTATGTTAAATGGTGGTTGTATCTCAATGCTTAGTACTAGAATATCAAGATTTATAGCCACTTTCAAAAATTCATATGTGAAATCCTAATCTCCAAGTGATAACATTAGAAGGTAAAGATGCTGAGAGGAAACCAAGTCATGAAGGCACAAATTCATCATGGCAATTAGTACTCCTAAAAAGTAATTTCATTGTATCGGCTGTCCCCCTTTATCATGTGAGTACACAAGGAGAAGTCATTGTTTATGAACTAAGAATAGAGTCCTAATCATTCTCCAAATGTCATAGTGCCTTGAACTTGGACTCCTAGCATCTAGAACTGTCCAATAACTTCTGAGGTTGAAAACCTACCAGTTTATAATTGCCTATAAGACTCTCAAAAGAATAAAGTAGAAAAAGAATTTTTGTTCTAAACACTAATTAGGCTTCAATTAATTCATCTAAGCACATATGGTATTTGGATTTTGTTGACATAAAACAATTGAATGTTTTTATTTAAAAGGTATTACAGATGTTATAATTTTGTTATTTTGCCATCCTTTCCTTCCTTTGTATACTGTTTTCCCTTGAAATTCTACCTGGTGCTCATTCTAAGTCACGTAAACTGAAAAGAGCTGACTTTTGAACTATCTCAAAATATTCTGTTTCCCAGTAATAACATATTTATTCATGTGTCTGGCATTGAAATAGTTTTCTGTTATGAAAGTGTGACAAACAAAGTTCAAATTTAAACTCTGGCTCTCTGGATTTTAAACAGATGACCACAGAGCTACCCTACATGGTTACCCATTCTCTGTTACCTTCAGTTTCTAGGATGTTGGGAATGACAGTATAGAGGTCTGGGCCTACTTGTCTATTCAGGCTTATGTCCCACCATTTCTCTGACACAGATGGTCCCATTTGTGAGCCCAAAGAAGATTTTTGGTCCTGGTCAAGTCTCCAGTCATACATGTTCTGTACACATAGAACCCATTCAAAGCTGGATATATTTGAAACATCCACTGGGGACTAGGCTTAACTGGTTAGCATTGAAGTAACAGGAGTAGGAGAGGTTCCTCACTGGCTGGTTTTTTTTTTTTTTTTTTTTTTTGTCTGTTGGATTCTGAGCTTCATATAACAACCACTTTTGTGCAAAATCATTTCCACCTTTGTAGTTTCCTTAAATAAATTGAGGGAGACCTTGAAAAAAATAATTCAGCTCATCGATATGAAGCGTAGTGTTTTTGTACATATTTGGCCACATAATGAACCTGAACTTCAGGAAAAAGTGGACACGTGGGCAACATTGACAAAAAAATCACAGGGAAAGGAAGCCAGAACTCCAATCAGTTTGCACCCAAAGGCTGCCTGTTAGTGGACTTAACTGAATGAGTCAATTAGCTAATGAGTTCCCGCAAATGCTCTCAGTTTGATGTCTCCTGTGTATATGCCAAAATATTTAAATGGACATAATTTTGTGTTCTCTGGGTTTTCACATTACAAAAGCAAAGTTTTAATTGTTTAAGCAAACGTGGCCTGGCTTCTGTCTCTTAGAAGCAAAACAAAACAACAACAAAAGAAAAAAATAAAGTACAGAAGGCACTTACTTTGGACTTTGAATGAGGTAATCCTAAATCTTCTAAGGAGATCATTTGTGGGCAAATTTAAATGTTTTATACATAGACAAGTAAGTAAAAGAGATGATAGGTAGACAGATGAATGGATAAGTAGATGACAGATAGACAGACAGACAGATACAGAGAGATAACCAGGTAAACAGATGATAGCTACAGATAGATAACAGACAGGCATATAGAAATATATAGATGGAGAGGCCGGCCCCCAGCTCCCATCTTGCCCCGGACTTCCCTTCTGGAGCTCAGAGAGAGAGAGAGAGAGAGAGAGAGAGAGAGAGAGAGAGAGAGAAGAGAGCTCCCATCCTGCCCCGGACTTCCCTTCTGGACAAGAGCTCCCATCCTGCCCCAGACTTCCAATTTGGACAAGAGAGCTCCCATCTGGACAAGAGAGAAAGACTCCCTGAATCTGTCAGCTCTGTCTGAACCAAGTGTGCAGATAAGGCCAAGAACGAACCACAAGAGATGGGCAGACGTCAAGGCAAAAACGCATACAACAAAATGAATAGCAATACAGCATCACCAGGCCCTAGCCCTCCTCCAACACCTAGACCTGAACATCGGAAATTGGAAGAAGCAGAAGAAAATAGCCTTATGAATGACATCATGAAGAAGTTAGAGGCTTGTGTAGAGGAAAAGACAAAAAAATGTGAAGAATGCTGTAAACAACTAGAGGAAAGGACAAACAAGTTAGAAGAAATCAATAAAGTCCTGGAAGAAAACAATAAAGTACTGAAAGAAAATCAAGAAAAATCAATGAATCAAATGAAGGAAACAGTCCAAGACCTGAAAAGGGAAATAGAAAAAATGAAGAAGACACAAACAGAGGGAATGCTGGAAATAGAAAATCTGAGAAAACGATTGGGAACTTCAGATGCAAGAATAATCAACAGAATGTAAGAGATGGAAGAGAGGATCTCTAGCATTGAAGATACAGTAGAAGAAATAGATTCATCAGTCAAAGAAAACACTAAAGCCAACAAAGTCATGAACCAAAATGTCCAAGAAATTTGGGACACCATGAAAAGACCAAACCTACGAATAATAGGGGTAGAGGAAGGAGAAAAATACCAACTCAAGGGCACAGAAAATATATTCAACAAGATCATAGAAGAAAACTTTCCCAACTTAAAGAAGGAAATGCCTATGAAGATACAAGAAGCCTATAGAACACCAAACAGACTAGACCCCCCAAAAAAGTCCCCTCGCCACATAATAATTAAACAATTAAACGTACAGAATAAAGAAAGAATATTAAGAGCAGCAAAGGAAAAAGGCCAAGTGACATATAAAGGCAAACCTATCAGAATAACACCCGATTTCTCAATGGAGACTTTGAAAGCCAGAAGGACCTGGATAGATGTAATGCAGACACTAAGAGACCATGGATGTCAGCCTAGACTAATATAGCCAGCAAAACTTTCAATCATCATAGATGGAGTGAACAAGACATTCCATGACAAAGCCAGATTTAAACAATATTTATCCACAAACCCAGCCCTACCGAAAGCACTAGAAGGAAAATTCCAACCTAAGGAAGTCAGATACACCCTCGAAAACACAGGCAATAGATAAAGCCACAGCAGTAAACCCCAATGAAGAAAAGTACACACACATCACCACCAAAAAATAACAGGAATGAACAATCACTGGACATTAATATCCCTCAATATCAATGGACTTAATTCACCTATAAAAAGACATAGGCTTACAGAATGGATACGAAAGCAGGACCCATCTTTCTGCTGCATACAAGAAACACATCTCAAATTCAAAGATAGACACTACCTAAAAATAAAAGGCTGGGAAAAGACTTTCCAATCAAACGGTCTTAAGAAACAAGCGGGTGTAGCCATCCTGATATCCAGCAAAATAGACTTCAAACTAAAATCAATCAAAAGAGATCAAGAAGGGCATTACATACTCATCACAGGAAAGATCCACCAAGATAAAGTCTCAATTCTGATCATTTATGCCCCAAACACAAGGGCACCCACATATATAAAAGAAACATTACTAAAGCTTAAATCACATATAAAACCCCACACATTAATAGTGGGAGACCTCAACACCCCACTTTCACCACTGGACAGATCTCCCAAATTGAAACTTAACAGAGAAATAAAGGACTTAATTGATGTCATGACCCAAATGGACTTAATCGATATCTACAGAACATTCTATCCTAACAAAAAAAGAATATACCTTCTTCTCAGCACCCCATGGAACCTTTTCTAAAATCAACCACATACTTGGCCACAAAACAAATCTAAACAGATACAAAACAATTGGAATAACCTCCTGTGTTCGATCAGACCACCATGGTCTAAAGTTGGATTTCAACAACAACAAAAACTACAGAAAACCTACAATCTCATGGAAACTGAATAATACCAATTGAATCATCAATGGGTTAAGGAAGAAATAAAGAAAGAAATTAAAGACTTCCTAGAGATCAACGAAAATGAAGACAGCACATATCCAAACCTATGGGACACTATGAAAGCAGTACTAAGAGGGAAATTCATAGCACTAAATGCCAACATAAATAAGCTGGAGCAATCTCACACTAGTGACTTAACAGCACACCTGAAAGCTATAGAACAAGAAGAAGCAAAGTCTCCCAGGAAAAATAGATGCCAGGAAATTATCAAACTGAGAGCTGAAATCAATAAAATAGAAACAAAGAGAACAATACAAAAAAATTAATGAAACAAAGAGTTGGTTCTTTGAGAAAATCAACAAGATAGACAAGCCCTTATCCAAACTAACCAAAAGACAGAGAGAGAGCATCCAAATCAACAAAATCAGAAATGAAAAGGAGGACATAACAACAGACATTGAGGAAATCCAGAGAATCATCAGGTCATACTTCAAAAACCTCTATTCCACAAAACTGGAAAACCTAAAAGAAATGGATAATTTTCTGGATAGGTACCACATACCTAAACTAAATCAAGACCAGATAAACTATTTAAATAGTCCAATAACCCCTAACGAAATAGAAACAGTCATTAAAAGTCTCCCAACCAAAAAAAGCCCAGGACCAGATGGTTTCAGTGCAGAATTCTACCAGATCTTCAAAGAAGAGTTAATACCAATACTCTCTAAATTGTTCCACACAATAGAAACAGAAGGAACATTACCAAACTCCTTCTATGAGGCTACAATTACCCTGATTCCTAAACCAAACAAGGATACAACAAAGAAAGAGAACTACAGACCGATCTCCCTCATGAACATTGATGCAAAAATACTCAATAAAATACTGGCAAACAGACTCCAAGAACACATCAAAACAATTATCCACCATGATCAAGTAGGATTCATTCCAGGGATGCAAGGATGGTTCAACATACGAAAGTCTGTCAATGTAATACACCATATAAATAAACTCAAAGAAAAAAACCACATGATCATCTCACTAGATGCTGAAAAGGCATTTGACAAAATCCAACACCCCTTCATGATAAAGGTCTTGGAGCGATCAGGAATACAGGGAACATACCTAAACATAATAAAGATAATAAAGGCAATTTACAGCAAGCCAACAGCCAACATCAAATTAAATGGAGAGAAACTCAAAGCAATTCCACTAAAATCAGGAACGAGGCAAGGCTGTCCGCTCTCCCCACACTTATTCAATATAGTACTTGAAGTTCTAGCCAGAGCAATAAGACAACATAAGGAGATTAAGGGGATACAAATTGGAAAGGAAGAAGTCAAGCTTTCCCTATTTGCAGATGACATGATAGTATACTTGAGCAACCCCAAAGATTCCACCAAGGAACTGATACAGCTTATAAACACCTTCAGCAACATAGCAGGATACAAGATCAACTCAAAAAAATCAGTAGCCCTCCTGTATACAATAGACAAAGAAGCGGAGAAGGAAATCAGAGATACATCACCCTTTACTATAACCACAAATGACATAAAATACCTTGGGGTAACACTAACCAAGCAAGTGAAAGACCTATATGACAAGAACTTTAAGTCCCTGAAAAAAGAAATTGAAGAAGGTGTCAGAAAATGGAAAGCTCTCCCATGCTCATGGATAGGCAGAACTAACATAGTACAAATGGCAATCTTACCAAAAGCAATCTACAGATTTAATGCAATCCCCATCAAAATACCAACACAATTTTTCACAGACCTGGAAAGAATAATACTTAACTTCATATGGAAAAACAAAAAACCCAGGATAGCCAAAAGAATCCTGTACTATAACACAACCTCTGGAGGCATCACGATCCCTGACTTCAAGCTGTACTATAGAGCTACAGTAATAAAAACAGCTTGGTACTGGCATAAAAACCGACATGTGGACCAATGGAATCAAATTGAAGACCCTGACATTAATCCGCACACCTATGAACATACAATTTTTGACAAAGAAGCCAAAAGTGCACAATGGAAAAAAGAAAGCATCTTCAACAAATGGTGCTGGCAAAACTGGATATCAACATGTAGAAGGCTGCAAATAGATCCATATCTATCACCGTGCACAAAACTTAAGTCCAAGTAGATCAAGGACCTCAACATAAATCCACCTACTCTGAACCTGCTAGAAGAGAAGGTAGGAAGTAGTCTTGAACGCATTGGCATAGGAGGCCACTTCCTAAATAGAACACCAGTAGCACAGACACTGAGAGAAACTGCTGTGGGATGGTCTGTATGTCAAGTGTGTTGCTGATTGGTCAGTAAATAAATCACTGATTGGCCATTGGCTAGGCAGGAAGTATAGGCGGGACAAAGAGAAGAATTCTGGGAAGTGGAAGGCTGAGTGAGAGAGACACTGCCAGCCGCCATCAGGACAAGGAAGATGTAAAGTACCAGTAAGCCACAAGCCATGTGGCAAGGTGTAGATTAATGGAAATGGATTAATTTAAGATATAAGAACAGTTAGCAAGAAGCCTGCCACGGCCATACAGTTTGTAACCAATATAAGTCTATGTGTTTACTTGGTCGGGTCTGAGAAGCTGTGGGACTGGCGGGTGAGAGAGATTTGCCCTGACTGTGGGCCAGGCAGGAAAACTCTAGCTACAAGAAACAATCAATCAATGGGACCTCTTGAAACTGAGAAGCTTTTGTGGAGCAAAGGATACGGTCAACAAGGCAAAGCGACAGCTTACAGAATGGGAACCCCACATCTGACAGAGGACTGATATCCAGAATATATAAGGAACTCAAGAAATTAGACATCAAAATGCCCAACAGTCCAATTAAGAAATGGGCTATAGAACTAAACAGAGAATTCTCAACAGAGGAAACTCAAATGGCTGAAAGACATTTAAGGAATTGCTCAACATCCCTAATCATCAGTGAAATGCAAACCAAAACAACTCTGAGATACCACCTTAAGCCTGTCAGAATGGCTAAGATCAAAAACACTGAAGACACCTTATGCTGGAGAGGATGTGGAGCTAGGGGAACTCTCCTCCACTGCTGGTGAGAATGCAAGCTTGTACAACCACTTTGGAAATCAATATGGCACTTTCTTAGAAAATTGGGAATCCATCTCTCCCAAGATCCAGCTATACCACTCTTGGGCATATACCCAAGGAATGCTCAACCACACCACAAGAGCACTTGTTCAGCTATGTTCATATCAGCATTGTTTGTAATAGCCAGAACCTGGAAACAACCTAGATGCCCTTCAACTGAAGAATGGATAAACAAAATGTGGTACATATACACAATGGAATACTACTCAGCAGAGAAAAACAATGACATCATGAGGTTTGCAGACAAATGGATGGATCTAGAAAAAATCATCCTGAGTGAGGTAACCCAGACTCAGAAAAACAAACATGGTATGTACTCACTCATAGCAGGATACTAGATGTGGAACAAGTATGACTGGACTGCTACTCACATCACCAGGGAGGCTACCTGGAAAACAGGACACCAAGAAAGACAAGGGGATCACCCAATGACAGAGAAATGGAATGAGATCTACATGAACAGCCTGGATATGAGTGGGGTTAGTGAAGGGCGAGGGTCGAGGGAAAGAGAGCTTGGGGGAGCGGGAGATCCCAGCTGGATCAACAACAGAGAGGGAGAACAAGGAATAGGAGACCATGGTAAATGAAGACCACATGAGAATAGGAAGAAGCAAAGTGCTAGAGAGGCCCACAGAAATCCACAAAGATACCCCCACAACACACTGCTGGCAATGGTCGAGAGACAGCCCGAACTGACCTACTCTGGTGATGGGATGGCCAAACACCCTAATTGTTGTGCTAGAAACCTCATCCAACTACTGAGGGATCTGGATGTAGAGATCCATGACTAGGCCCCGGGTGGATCTCTGGGAGTCCAATTAGCAAGACTGAGGAGGGTTTATATGAGCGAGAATTGTTGAGACCAAGGTTGGATAAAGCACAGGGACAAATAGCCAAACGAATGGAAACACATGAAATATGAACCAATGGCTGAGGGGTCACCAACTGGATCAGGCCCTCTGAGTGGGTGAGACAGTTGATTGGCCTGATCTGTTTGGGAGGCATCCAGCTTTGCCTGTCCCTACTGGGAATATCAGGTGCAGTTTCTTGTTGACAGCTAGAGGTTCTGCTTCTAGCTTGGAACATCAACTTGGCATGGGTCCCAATCTGACAGCCATTCCTTCATCATTCTGAAGTCCTCAATTGCACTTCCACCCACTTCAACCATGATCCTCATGGGGGTAGGGGTAAGTATTCATTATGATTGTCCAAAGGTGGGATTAGAAGACTACCTCACTGAGTTCCTTTTGGGAACAAACATAGAGTCTAGTGTAGCAAGAATTGAAGAGAGACATTGCTGTGTGGAAGGACATGAGAAGAGTGTGAAGAGGCTGTATTCATGGCCATCATTGTCAGCAGCACCAGGATCTTCACAAAAGGAACAAAATGATACCAACTTTGGTTGATTCTTCATTCTCCACCCTTTGACTGAGCTCCTCTTTCTCTTTCATTCACAATTGAGAGTGTTCAGAGCAAAAGAGAGAAGAGGACTTTGAAAGTGAGTAACCCCAGAGTTTAAACATCTTTAGCTGCCTTATGAAAGTTCCTGTAGGGTCATTAAGATAGAAATAAGAAGTATCTATTTCTTTTACTGTGCATCAGAAGTGCAAGGACAAATCCTGCTTCAGAAGAGGTGAAGAGATTTTTTGAGAGACACCATGTCCACATGGACATAAACTAGAACATAATGGTGTTTCTCAGGCAGAATATAATCAACGTTACTGTTACAGGAAGGAAGGAAATATTTTAAGTCTGAATGACCCAGAGGGTATATGGGAAGATAGAACTTTAATAAAATTTATAGCAGCAAATATAATGTACATTAATGTATGTGGGGACAAAAGTTTCTAAATGTGGCAGATAATGTAAAACTAAACTTAATAAATATAAAAAACTAAGGGTCAGAAAAAAAAGAAATATATAGTTGATAGATAGATGATATGTTTTTAAGCACAAAAACATAATAACTATATTCTCTTTCCCTATTCTAAGATAAAGGGATTGTTTTCATGGAATATGAGAAGTCATTCTTTAAGGGAACTAGGATATCTTCAAAGATTTTCAAATATGTTATTTAAAGCACTGTAATTTTTTTCATTTTAATTTGAACAAGATTTTAACTTGAACCTCTGAGAACTCAATTAATTTACATTAAAAATATGATAAAACATGCTTGTATTATTAACCTGCAGAGATTAAAGTAAATTCTTTTACACGAGGAGATACTTCTGTCAAATACATAAGGTTCCTCTGGTCTCCAAAACAAAACAAAATAAAATACTTAAAGCTGAACTTTCAACTTTCCTGAGAATATTGATACCTTCCCAGACAGTCTTTGACACAACAACCAGAATTTCTAGAACATAAACCAGATCAAGAATTGCCTTATGAAAATTGCTCAAATGTCTTGTCATCACTTAAATAGTATGCTCATAAGGATGACACAAAGGAACTTTTTGAGTTGGGTCCAACCACTCAGACACAGCCACTATTCAACATTACGATGCAAAAATCATCAAAGACATAAAACTCCACATGTGTGACTTCTCTCTCAGGCACCCATCCCCATGCCCATACAGATATTGTTTCTCTTGTATTCCCACATCAACATCAATGAAACGCCCTACACATCCCTCTAGCCTTGTTCCAGGGATGAACGTTTTTATATTATTCTTTGTTTTCAAGCACCACAATTATATACACCTCAGTTCTGTCTAATGAATAAGACTGAAACAAATTATAGGTGTTGACAAAATATAAAAGACTTTTATTCAAAACTAGGGGATAGAATATTCCACACAGAAGTCACAGTATCTAAAGCATCACTCCTTTTCCTATTTTAGAGTCATGGTTCTCACAGAGAAAAGTAGTCAATATGATAGCCACAAAGATAGTGAGCCTAATTATGGGTACAGATTCTGAGTATAGGAAATTTGAATATTTCATAATGGAAAAAATATGTTTGCTCCTTTTTTCTGGACTACGTTGTCATTTATTTACATGACTGTGTAAATCAATATGCCTCTTTCTCTAGGAGTTCCCTGGCCAGCTGGGTGTCAACGGGGGGGGGGGTGTGTGTGTGTGTGTGTGACCCACCTGAGGGAGAGAATGAAAGGAATGGGAGACATGAAGGAAGACAGCAAGACAGGGTTCTGATCAAGCTGCAAATTTTATTCTCCTCAGTAAGGCTTATATAGCATGGGAGGGGGAAGGGGAGGAAGGAGGGAAGGGGTGCAGGACATGCAGGACATGCAGTTGAGGGGAGACCTGCAGGTGAAGGAGGACATGCAGGTCATGAGGCTACAGGATGTTTTGCTAGGTGATAAGGTCACTGGTCAGGGCCCATTGTTCTGTTGCTATGCTACCTGACCACAGAATGTTCTTTATCTTTGGGGGCATCTGGTTTAGGGCCTGTGGCTTGTTCTCTGGCCTAGCTAGTACTTTTCTATGGTTCATGTTTGGTCCCTGACATAGGAGATATGAATGCTATCTTCTAATATGTACAAATATTCTTAATAAGAGTAATAGTAATAAAGAGATAATAGGTAACAACATTTAGACAATAATATTATTATCTTAAAAAGTGAAAAACATATATTGAGATTTGTCACAGATTTTAAACATCTAGACATATTATTTTGTGAAAAATAATTAAACCAAAATGAGTCAAATAAAATTTAACTGCTTATGAAAGCCTATTGAAATAGTGTTATGAAGAACTGTGTGCCATTGTTTTTCTCCTATTGGGCAATTATTTCTCTTCTATTTATCTGATATTTTTTCTTTGAAATACAAAATTATCCATGACAGGATTTAGGAATTGTGAACATTCATACATTATAGGACAAGCCCTGAAAGTACTTAGGAATAGTTACAATTAGAAATTCAGAGCACTTGCATTTGAACAAATGTTTAAGTATGCATAGGTGAAGATGACTGATACAAAATTAATTATTTTTCCTTTATTACTCAGTAGTGCAAAACAGTCTGAAAGTGAACTCTGTATCTATTTGGAAAATTAGATTTTTACATATCATTATTTCTCAATTTAACTGCAATCAAATCTGAGAATATTTTTTCTTTTTCTGAGCTGATCTCAATATAATTAGAATCCTCTACAACAGCGGTTGTCAACATTTCCAATACTGTGAATCTTTAAAACAGTTCCTCATGTTGTGGTGACCACCAATGAAAAAAATGTTTTTATTGCTACTTCATAACTGTAATTTTGCTACTGTTATGAACCATAATGTAAATATCTGACATTCAGGATACCTGTGCAGGTCATGACTCACAGGTTGAGAACTGCTACTCTGCAAGGTGAAAGCAAAAATGTTATAAAGCAGTTGAAATTCAGTTACTACAGTATCTTCTAGTGACAGCACAAAACACAAGACCAAAAAAATTAGGAAAAATATCAACAAAGCTGACAAGATGTGACCTCTGCCACAACAGTGACAGAGCTATTGGTTGGGGTAACCAACAAATTTCTGATCAGGAGGACTGCTCCACAGGACAGATTTCATATCTAGCACCATAAACTTGTTCAAAAGCCAATGACTTGAGGGAGCATAGGAACTAGGGGAGAACCTACTTTCATTGTTTAGCTAAATGATTATACTGTCAAAATGCATTCTAGATATTTATCTTAATTGTTATCCATTGATATGTTCTGCTCTTAGTTATGGTCAGAAATGCTTCTTTTTATAATAAGTAGTGGTGAATAAAGGACTCATAATTGATTAGAAGGTTAAGGATAAATAACTCTGAGTTTTCAGCTCTGTATATATCATCTATTTTAGTCTCCCACCAGCCAAAGTTCATGGAACTTTGTGGAAGAAGAGACAAAAATATGTAAGAACCTTCAGATGGAGAAGCTATGTATGATATGCTAACTTACATATGTGATGTATCTGTGGTACACATGAAGTCACAATAGCTACAATTACTCTCACAATATCTGAGAAGTATCAAGATGTTCAAAATTCCAGGAAAAAAAATGGAGAAGGAGTCTCAAAACCTCAACTCTATTGAAGGACCTATTGACAATTGATGTCTTCTAAGATTCTCCTTTGGGGATGCGGCATCTAATAGGTTGCTCATACCTCAAAGGATGGGCACATGCCCATGTGCATTTGAGCAGCATTAATTTGTTTCAGGGGGTTATAAACAAGTTAATGAATAAATAAATAAAATATTTGACACAAAACAGAAAAGAGATGAGGTGAAGGCGACTAGAGGGACTTAAAGGGAGATGGTGGTAGATTGATTTGACAATATACAGTGTATAAAGGTATGAGATATTCAAATAATAAAATGCTTTAAAAATCTGAAAAAAAAGGATTTTACATACCTTTTAGATATATTAGGGTGTCATTATAACTACTTAAAAGTTATGTGTAATTTGGTAGAATATGACAATGGCCTTAAAATCTTTTGAGTTTATATCAAGTATGTTATCATGTCCAACTGAAACATTTTTAGACCAGTTAAAAACAAAAGCAACTTCAGCATCACTGAGTAATTAGCTAGATTTCCAGTACCAGGCATGGAACAGGGGAGGAAAGACTGAAAGAGCCAGAGGATCAGAGGGCTTATTATGAGATTATGTCTCCTAGAAGCATCAGAAGCTACACCCAGAGTCTCTTCATCATGACTACCAAAATATAAGACGAACAGGGATGAAAGCAACTAACATGCAAAACGTGATGGGAAAAAGCCCATGAGGGCTTAACCCTATGGGAAGAACTACTGACAACTGAGGCAAGCTGATTCTCCCCAGGGAAAAGCACACAAATTGATGTTCAGTGTGAAATGGCCAGCCCTGAGAACATACATACGAGTAATATTGTACAGACTGGACAGATAATATTTAGGAATGTATGTGCTATACACGCACGTATGCAATACCAATTAGTAAATAAAGAGAGTATGAATTTGAAGTAGACCAGGGAGCAATATGTATGACTTATAAGATAGAAATGTTGTAATCTAATTACAATTTCAAAACTAAAAAAGAAAACAAACAACTTAATGAAAATCAAAATGGACTTAAGTTAATCCCAAAAGGAGAGAGCAGCAAACACACACTTAAATGTTTAGGAAATATCTTACTATCTCATTTTTTATTCTGGAAATGTGTCTTATTGTTCATGTTAGGTACTTGAGACAAAAGAATTCAGGATCTCCAAATAAGAATTAAAGACTATAAAGGGTAGCAATATATTTTTTATAGTACTATTAAAGTTAAACGAGGACATCTTTTGAGTTAATGTAGCCAATGTGAAGATGATCAGAGGCTTTAATTCTCATGTAAATATCTGTAGTCAAGGAAAGTTTTTAAAATACAGTATTGTGTTGAATAATTTATAATCAAGAAGTGAAATATAATGTATTTGTATTATATTACAACTAACAATGTACTACTAGTTGGCACATTTTTATCTCTTTCTTGGAACTTATAGTTCTGACTTTAATGTTTCTATGTGTATATTTCCCTTGCCAGAACAAAAATTTTCTGAATACAGATATACCCTGCTTTAGTACAGTTGTACATTTAAAGAATAGTATAAATATAAGGTACTAAGTAAAGCTGATAACACTAGAAAACTTGGCTCTCCACATCCTAACTTCAGTTCCGGGAAGAATCAACAGGTAACGTAGCAGCCAACTCATTTAAGCTGTATGCAATGTGTGAGTGAAAGTTTATTGACTAGTTCACTTAGGTTATCAGGTATACTACGTACTGTAGAGGACAAAAGACCTTGTGCACACAGATAGGCACTGGAGAAGCCCAGAAAGTTAAATACACAGCTATTCTCTTTGACAGAATGAGGTGCATAGCTGCTCTTCATGAAATGCCAATGACGATGTAGTTTTACAACTTGGAGATTCTTTGTTTTCTGATGAGACAGGCTCTGCCTGTATCTCCCAGAATTTATGCTTTACTTATCCCAGACCCTTTCCCCTTAAAACTTTGAGTATTACTTCTAGGCCATAAAACCAATTCTTATGAAAGTTGTCACTTGGCCTTTACAATCGCCGAAGTTACTTCATGTTATCTTAGGGCCAGTGCAATCCTGACTCCCCTAGGCATTATGTTTACCTCAGTCATTTTCCCTGATCCTTATCTTGAGCACTATTTCTAAGTCAACAAGAAACTATCTTAATGATGAAGCCATGTGTACTTTGCAAAGAGCTTCGATGTAAACATGTCTTAAATTGTGCACTTGGGACTGAGTTAATCATTATCTAAATACTTTTTTTTTTTTCAAAATTGTGCTGTCCTTAAATATGGCTAAAGTAAAATGATCTGGGCCAGACTCTACAAGTCCTGATCCAATACCTGTTACAATAAAATAGGGCTGACCTGAGTTTCATTCTTATCCCACCTTGATCATTTCTCTGCTGACTGTAAAGCCTGTAGGGGAACTGTCACAACTTACTATTGTTTCATCCTGACCTCTAAAAAGAAGAGACTGAACTTTTGCCAGACCTCATAACCAAGTTAAATATATCTTGAGATCATTTAAACCACATACTCAGTATGCTATCCTACCATGGACTCAGCCTGTTTAAGTTTGGCTTGCTTTTAAGAAAGCCATGCAACCAATCTTAGTAGTGTGACTTGTACTTCCCACTTAATCAGCTTTTACATTATACATTAAGTGTATCATTTTGTTCTTAAGTAGATACTCTTCTATTCCCTTCACCTAAAATAGTGTGTGTGTGTGTGTGTGTGTGTGTGTGTGTGTGTGTGTGTGTGTAGGTAAACATTTTCTGAAAGATTGGAAAGCCATCATAAACAAAACAAATATTCCATAAATGCTGACAATAATGTGTGGATATAGGTTGATAACATCTAATTGTGGTTTTGAGTGCCAGTTTGGATCAGCTATGTCAGTAAAGTAAGTTCTCCCCTTGTAAAAGTTTCTTAAAGGTTTCTGTAAAAAGCATCCTTCATGCCTTTCCCATGTCCTGTTTTATATGTCATTCAATGTCATTCATTGAACATAGGGTAAAGCCCTTTGGTAGGGACAGACAGGACTCAGGGACATTAATATCAGACATACATAACAGAAAAGCAACACAGACATGGTACAGATGCAGATCATGAATGGACACAGGAAGGGAAGCGGATAAATCAAATTTGGGCTTTCATTTGGTTAAACTACTCCAAGAGGAAGTCTCTTATTCATTCCTTAATGCAATAGACACATAGCCAATGACCAAGAAATGAGTTTCTATGATTTATATGCTTTTAGAATTAATTGTACACATTTCCCCCCCAAGTCCATGTCATCCATATCATGTTAGTGTCTTAAAATTGACCATGATGAGAGATTTACAACATGGAAATAAACACAAGCTACAAGTTGTCCTCCTCTATTTTCTTTTGAGAGCAAGACTTTAAACATTTATGAGTGAAGCATGGGCTATAGGCCACAGAATCGTGTCCCCCACATTACCATATGATGGCTAAGATTACAGGAGGTCATTGACTATTAAAGTGCTATTAATATTGTCAACGTTCTTCATGTCTAAAACTATTTTTTTTTTACATTTTAGGTTTTAATTATAAGTTATACATACTCAAGTCAGCTCTAAACTCAAATTTCACTTGATGAGAAAATGTTCAGAATAATTTATTAAGTCCTCATTTTAAAATATTTCTAAATTACAAGAAAAGTGAAGCCTCCAGGGTATGCTTATAAAGATAAGGCAGTTTGGTTTTAGAATTCCAAGGAGACACACAGCAGTATCATCAATATTGCTTATCTCACTCTAATTAGCTTCCTCTTATGCACTTTCTCATAGGACTTTGCATTTCATTCTTTGAATTTCTCTGAATCTTCCACATTTCCCCCTCAATCATATTCACTCATTAAATCTCACTTAGAAATCTCTATTTTTTTCACTCTTTGTCCTTGTGATTCCATTAAAGCACTCTATTTTGACTTCTTTGCTCCAATTCTTTATTAGTCTATTCTGATAAATGGTTAGAAACAGTGGTTATTCTTGCCACCCGTAATAATAATCTAAAATGCTCAAAATTACCTACTTTTCGAGGCAAGGTCTTGAGCCCAGGCTGACCTCTAACAGCCCACATAGTCAAGGATGAGACTGAACTTTTGATTTTCTTGTCACCACCTCCTAAATGCTGAATTTAGAGGTACACGTCACCATGCCCAGTTTAAACGGAACTGTCATCAAACTCAGTGTTTTGTGTTCAGTCAAACTCTCTACCAACTCTACTATCTCCTAATTGACTTAAATGACTAACTATTTGTTTTGTGACACTTTTCAAACTCAAATTACAAATATTTTATGTCAATAAATGTGATTATTTTAGGGTTCATTAGCACACTAACTGATTTGTTTGAGCCACCAATTACTTATATGTCCATGTGATCTAAGCAGTTTCTGTCCATGTGACACAAACAAAAGTGACCTGAGATGAGCGAATCTCAACTAAGAAATGACCTTCATCATACTAGCCTGCAAGCATGTCTGTAGGACATTTTCTTAACTAAAAATTAATGTAGGATTGCCCACCCACTATGATCCTAAATGTATGTATAAGAAAGGCAGATGATTTCTGTTTGAGTACAGCATCCAAGTTCCTTCCTCAGGTTCTTGTCTTGTCTTCCTTCAAAGGTGTACAAATATAATTGAAGCCAGATAAACATTTTCCTCCTCAAGCTGATTTAGGCCATGGTGTTTATCACTCCATCAGAAAGCAAAAAGTGGAATTGGAGAATAAGACATTACTGTGATGGACTGGATCGTATGGATTTGGTAGAAATTTGTAGAGGGATTTAAAACTTTGGGCTGGAAGGCAGTTGAGTGCTCAGAACCTATTGACCTGTTATAGATGCTTGGGATATATGGATGTTGAGAGAGGTGTAAATGAATGAGGACTTTCTTTCGAAGTTAAGAGAAGTCATGATAATTTTTTTAAGAAACAGTGGTTTTCACTCATCTGGTACTGCAGAATAAGCTGTGATTAACAAGAGACCATCATCACTGACCACTGACATGAAGCATTGCTTTACTCAGGCTATCATTGCTGCTTTCTGGGAATGAAAAGTCAACTGTGGTTAACAAGAGACAAGAATTATTGAAGAAAATATTAGAAAGTATTTCCTTGCCAGGTGGCAGTGGTACATGCCTTTAATCTCAGCCCTTGAGAGGCAGAGCCAGGTGGATCTCTATGAATTCAAGGCCAGCCTGGTCCACAGAGGGAGATCCAGGACAGGCACCAGAACTACACAGGGAAATCCTGTCTCAAAAAAAAAAAAGAAAGAGAGAGAGAGAGAGAGAGAGAGAGAGAGAGAGAGAGAGAGAGAGAGAAAGAAAGAAAGAAAGAAAGAAAGAAAGAAAGAAAGAAAGAAAGAAAGAAAGAAAGAAAGAAAGAAAGAAAAGAAAAGAAAATATTTCCTCAGGATGAACACACAAGAGCTGTGGTCGGGAAGAGAGAGTGAGAAAGGCTGAATCTCAAACTGGTACCTGAACTTGTTAATGTGTAAGAGTTTTCAACATTATACTGGTTTTGAAGGAATAAAGTAGGTATGGAGGGCAGTCAAGGCTTGTCAATATATGACAAGGTTGAATTCCCAGAATAGTGGCCCAGATGATACTTTTGAAGGTACAGCCTTAGCTGTAGTGGAGGCACCAGGATTGAAGTCAACATGGAAAGATACTTAGCCTGAGCATCATAAAGCTGAACCAGAGTCCTTGCAGAGAGATTACAGAAGATGGTTTTGGTAAACATGCAGCCTTAGTTGCAGTGGATATCTAAGAGAGAAGCTGAGCCTTGACACTAGGAGTGTCCAAGAGATGATCACAACATGTTGAAGATGATCAGATTAATGGGTAAACACCAAGGAAAGTGACAGCTGTAGTGGAATTTGTCCTGAGCCTATGGAAAAGGTTGTGTGTACTGTAGCTAGCAGAGCCACAGGGGTGAGGCTACTCAAGGTTTTTGGAGTCTAGAATCCTAAGTGAGGTCCTGGCATCAGATATTTGGATGTTTAGAATCTTGGAGTCTTTTCTTTTTTAATTTGGTATGATTGTAACTGTGCCCTGGCTCTTTCCTCTTAGAAGACATAACATGGAAGTTGTTTTTATTTTATATAAACTCAGTTAAGAGATGTTGGATCTTATAAAGAAAACTTTGATTTTTATATACTGTGGGACATTTAAAGTTACACCATATTTTATCCCAACCATATGTAAGGAACTACAGTAAATTAAAAAATGGTAAGAGTGGGAGAAATGTCTTCCCCAGTGATGAGACTCCAGTTGGTTACCCAATACCAAAAAGAGGCCACTGATTCAAGATGGAACAAGGAAGGATAATAAAAAGAGGAAAAGGAAGAGGAAAGGAATGATATTTGAAGTTTAAAACCAAGAAATTGAAATGTGTACTATTTTTTATATTATGTTATTTTATATTATGATCTTGAGGATAAATAAAGAAAATTTATGGATTGATAATGAAGTGAATGTATATTAAGTTGAGAAAGGTTAACAGTGCTCTTAAGAGATATAACATTTCTCAGGAATTAAGAAGAGGAAAAAAATTTAAAAGCTAATGTTTCTTCCCAAGTTAAAATTGAATAGGGCTGTATATAAAAATTGTCCAGGTAGAGGTAGAGAAATGCTTATATGTGCATTAGCTACTTTTCTATTGCTGTGGTAGAATACTGTAACCCAAGACACTTACAGAAGGAAGGGTTTATTCTGGTTTTTGGTTCCAGAAGGATAAGCATCCATCGCCACCACAGTGGGGAAGTGTGGCAACAGATACATCTTTTGTTCAAAGGGGAAGGAGACTGAGACAGAATCTCTATATGTAGTCTTGGCTGTAATGAAACTTACTGTTTAATCCCGGCTGCCCTCAAATTCACAGAGATCTAACTATCTCTGACTACCAAATGCTAGGATTAAAGATGTACACTACCATAGCCAGCTGGAGCTCACGTCTTTAACTGCAAGTAGAAAGCAGAGAAACAACTGGGAATGAAGTGAAGCTTTTAAACCTAAAGCTTGCTCCAAGTGATGTACTTCCCACAACAGAGTTACAATTTCTAAGCCTTACCAAACACTGCAACCCTTTACAGACCAAGTATTAAAATGCCTGAGCCTATTGAGAGCAGTCTAATTCACATCACTACAACGTGCAAATATTTCCAAGTAAGATAATGGCTAGGGAGTATATTTAGGTAATTATTACTGGTATGAAGGCAATAGACATTTCTTATACATTGTTTAAATATGCAGAAATATGCAATCAATGTTTATACTAGGTGGAAGTCAAAATGAAGGCAAAGAGTTTGGATATCAAATTCTATGATCCATTTTCTTCTCGTATACTTACAATTTTCATTGAAAATAAACTTTTTTCATACAATATATACTGATCGTGGATTTCTCTCCCTCAACTTCTCCATCCCAAAAAACTCAGGCTATTGCCAAAGCTATTGGTTGTCCACCCAAAACTGATGGTAAGGTCCTATTATTAAAGAAAATACATAGCTCATTGAGCATGGAGATGTTGTGCTGGTGCCTAACTATGTTCTTCATCCCTCTTGTTCATGATACTGGAAAGTAAATTCCATACTGCCAGAGGAGACATGTAAACAGCAACCCAGAAACAAGCCCTTTCATCTGTAGTGGTGACCTGTCTGTAGGGTATGCTGGTTCAACATGGCACATATGTTGTAGGAGTAACCAACTACTCTCTGGTTGGATTTAAGTCTACTTCATGAGATCAAACTCATCCCTTACTCTCCTTGGGTAGCCAAGAACCAGAGACTAGATAGGCCATGGGCCTAGCAGCAATTCAAATACTATTTTTCTGCTAAAGGAGCATAGCAAGAAAATGACTTCTAATGATATTCTGCTATACCCATGGAACAGTGTCTCCCTCAGCCATCATCAAAGAAGCTTCCTCCTGCAGTAGATGGAACTAACACAGAAACCAATAACTGGACAATGTACAGAGAGCGAAAGACTTCTTGAAACACTCACTTCTAAGTCAGGTGTTTTCATCGAACCTCTTCCCTCAGGACTCAGGGAGCTGTGCAGGAGAGGAGGCAGAAAGGTTTAAAGAGCCAGAGGTACAGATAATACCAAGGAAATAGTCTTTCAGAGACAACGGGACTGATGCAACACATATGATCTCACAGAGGCTAGGCCATTGTGCAATGGGCCTGCCCAGGTTCAAGCTAGCCAGACAGAATCTCAGCATTGAGAAAGCGAAGGAGATGCATGTTCCCATCTCTAACCAAGAAGTATACTTTAAACTTTATAGCTGGTCCTTAAACTAACATTTTATTTCCATGAGTTGCTCACGGCTTTTGTTTCTTTTTCATCGACTTTGTTCTGACCTTTATGTGATAATCTGTTAAAATTATTTACTGCTCTTCAATCATGCAACGTTTATTAATGAAAACAATGAATAATTATTTATCAAGCACCAAGATAGAACTGAGTGTGTTAGCCAGAGGAACATGGACCAAAGGAAGCAAAAATGAGGATTTTCTTAAAGAGAAATCAGTCTGCAGGATGGAGTAACTGAAAGAAGTAGTTTGTGCCTAGGAAGGTAGTCGGGGAACAGAACCAGATTGTAGAGATGGTGGTTTACACTGCGAATGGTGTGGAAACACGCATTCATGATATTGGCATGACTGACACAGCACTCTAAAGAGTTTCATACAGAGCAGAACTAAGGAACAAAGTGGACAGATAGTTTCATCACAGTAAGAGGTATAACATAAGAATTTAATCTCAACTTAACTTCTGTATCAGACCTAGACATATGCCAATATGACTAAAGTTTCTGAGCTTTATATTTTTAGAATTTATTGTTTTCAAATTTTATAGATGTAAGGTGGTCATGACAATAGCTTACTCATCAATTACATTGAATGACCCTGGTCTACATGACTCAGATGACTTGTGAGAGGATGTAATTATTTGAACCTTTCAAATTTTCTTTGAAGATATTTTCCAGAAGTCAATTCCAGTTCTCATGATGTTTTTCTTAGAATTAAAGAAAAATGTTGAGTTAGGCACATATAAGGTGTTGAATAGACGGAATGTTGCTTTAAAGTATCTTATGTCCTTCAGTTTAGACCTGATTCTCACACTTGCAAAGACAAGCAGATAGGAAGAATGAAGCTCATCCAGCTCATTTGTATTCTTCATATTTACAGAACATTTTGTTTGGAAATATTTTTACAGATAAAACAAAAATGAATTTGAGGACAATTAAATAAGATACTTCACTGAGCAAAGTTTTACCTTCACTAAGGTTCTATTATGTATGTCCAAGTGACCTCATTTATTATTATAAAATTCTGTACTAGCAACTCAATAGGCAGCAACCACCATGAACCACTAAGTTATAGCGATTACTCAAGCCTACAGTTAGCCTTGGGGATGTTGACCAAAAAGAACTTATGGACTATTATCACACATGCACCCATGCATACACACACACACACACACACACACACACACACACACACACACACACACACATATTCAGATATCTGCAGAAATAGCAATGAAGAAATAAATTGGCTAATAAAATTAAACTGCAGAGTTCTATGAGGTAAATTCATTTTTCACTGTTTGATAGTTTGAAATATCCTTGGATTTAAAATCTATGTAAATATTTTCTAAGTTTTGGTATGGTACCCTTGGTGATTTATTTTAATTATCAGGAAGTTACAAAGAGATTTACAAATATTTACATTAGATAAATGCAATTTCACCCCCAAGACAATTACATCCTCTTTAACATTCTGATACTCATGGTAATTAGAATGTTAAGAAACAATTTAGAACATTTAACAAAATTTATATATGAAAAGAATATATTTTAAGGATGCTTAAGTTCCTCAGGGGACAGTTTATTAGGTTTTTAATTTATTATTTTATTGCTTTCTTTTCAAAAGACAATTTTGGGCACAAGCCACACAAGCAAAGTCTATTTCATAGTCACCTGAGGACTTGGACTACAATGCTACTAATCTTAATTGCATTAATTCTAGTAGGTATCATTTGACAGCCCAGAACACTGTATACATAGAAGCAAACACTTATTTTCTACCTGGCTATGAGAAAAATGGCACGCTTCTTTTTCTGAGGTACATATTCTTCAAAGACTGCAAATGTACACAGACTCAAAAATCTCCTAAGGATGACCAAGGATTATATCTACCCATTATGTGTAAAGACTCTGTGGTATATTGATAGAATTCAGATATTTGATTTTATGGATTACTTTATTTTGGTTTAGTTTTGCTCTTCTGTCTTAAGGAAACCATGTTATTAGTGAAAATCTTGAGGCAGGGGATGAAACCAACCTTACGAACTCATCTAGGAATACAGGGTGATGAAAAATTTGTGTTTTTAAAGTGTCTCATGTGTGGCTTTATGTACCATGCATAAAGAAAGTGAAATGAGTGATAATGAGAGAGTACTTGTCATCATCACTACCCAATATCTCGCCCCCTCAATAAATTAAAGGTAGAAGGGATATTGTTGTTTTTAAGGAACTTTCCTAGACTCTTGTCACTTGTTTTCCCTTTGTCCAGTGACAATGTTCTTTAAATTTTTGTACAGGCACTATATTTTGTTACTAATACTTTACATAAAATAAATATGCTCAACCCTATGGACTATTAGACAACATCTTACTGCTTCTAAAATATACCAAATTAATGAGTAAAATACTATGAAATAATCACAATAACAATACATATAACAATAGATACATGAGAGTTAATGTTGATTGTCAACTTGACAGTATTGAGAAACATGAATAAGGCAAGTCTCTACACAACTGTGAAGGATTATTTATATTAGGGTAGACACTGAGAATGTCTCTGAGGGATCATCTTGAGTATGTTAATTGAGATAAAGACTATCTTTGAGTGGTTCCATTTCGTGTGCTAGAGGTCTATACTGAAGAAAGGGGAAAGGAGAGAGGAAAGGGTGAGAGACAGGTAGATAGGTAGGTAGACAGACAGACAGACAGACAGATAGACAGATAGATAGATAAGTAGGTAGATAGATGATAGATAGATAGATAGATAGATAGATAGATAGATAGATAGATAGATGAGTAGATGATCCGCATTTACCCCTCTCTGATTCCTGACAGAATGCACAGTGTGACCAGCTACCAAGCTTCCTGCCACCATGACTTTCTTACCATGAGGGACTGTACCCTTGAACTGTGAACCAAAACAAAGCCTTCTTTTATTCCTTAAGTTGCTTTGTCTAGTGCTTTGATATAGCAACAAGGATAGCAAAACAACATGGAAACAATGAACCAAAGAGGATAGAGTATTCTTATTAGGCTTCAAAAATGTTTTTGTTAGAAAGAAAAAAAAAACCCTGCTATGTAAAAAAGATCTTGAATAAATGTGTTAATTATATTGCAATTTTAAATGTACCTCAGCTGCATGTGGACTGTGCACCTGTGATGACAGCACATGGGAAACAGAGGAGGCAGGAAAGATCAGGAATTCCAGGTTGTCTTAAGCTATGTAGCAAGTTCAAGGCCAGCTTAGGCTACAGAAGACTCTTTGGAAGGAATATTTTGAATTTTTTATAACAACAAGATCTAAAAAAGAATAAAATATGTTTTGTTTTTAAGTGCTCTCTACAGTATTATCTCCATTTTTAGAGGGTTCACATCCTTGACACATGCATACCTATAAAATCGCATAGACATTCTACAGTAAGCAGAAACCTTGTTAATGTAGTCATATTTACTTAACCTCTTCTGGACTGATCAAACATAATTTATAACAAAAGGCTTAACATTAAATGCTACCCTTATGACATAGTTAACAATATTTGAATGATGGAGAAACATTTTGTTTTTCTATTCATCAGCTAATAAACATGGATAGTTTAGCTATTGGTTCAGTAAATAATACTTGAAGCAAGTACATTTTCCTGAACCTTTTACTCTAAAGTATGAGAGATTTTACTGCCAAGGTTCCAGGGAGTCTGATTTTTCTTAAGTAATGACTAGATAATCTTGGAGATAGTGTTCTGGAAAGTGACTTTTTAGACACTATCTCTGGATTTCCATTGCTAAAGAAATCTATGCTAAAGAAAAACAAAATGATCAGAATACAATCTTGAAAATTAATGAGAGTGAACAATACATAATTAAAACTATAAATGGTGGGACTGGTTAAATACACTGGTTACATTTTCAGAGAATCTGGCCTTAATTCCCAACACTCAAAAGTCAGCTCTCAACTGTCTGTAACTCCCGGGAATCTGATGGCTCCTCTTGGCATCTGCCTGCACCATGCATGGATATATTGTGTACAGACCAATATGCAGGTAAAATATCCCACATACAAATAAATATTAGGAAAATATATATGGACATATAATGTACATATATAACACCAATTAATTTAAAAAGGGACTATGAATTTGAAAGAGAGCAAGGAGGGATAAATAGGAGGATTTGGAGGAAAGAAAGAGAAATGATACAATTATATGATAATCTTAAAAATAAAAACATTCAGCCTCAAATATTAAAATTATTTCTACTTCATGTGAATAACTGAATGTAGTGTTAAAGGATCACATGATTTGTAAACCAATGCACCACTTTACTTATTTGTATCTACTCTTCAATTGAGCAATTAATACCAAATAAATATCAAAATCTGTCTCATCTGGAACCTCCACAACAATAATGTACCTAATGTTCCCAAAGATTTCCAATTAACCAGACAGGCTACTTTCAATTCATGAATTGGTTAAACCTGAGCCGACTACTCAATAGTATCAGAATCTATATCAATCGGTATTAGTCAGGATTCTCCACAGAGGCAGAACAATGATAGATAGATACATATGAGAGAGCACTTATTAAGGAAATTGAGTCATGTGAGTATGAATGCTTAATGCCTCAGCAGGTTGCCCACAAAGTTGTGTCCTTGAAATGCCAGTAACATGGCAATATAAACTTATATGCTGCAGAATGGAGGCTGATGGTTTAATTCTGACAGAGGATGTGATCGATCGTGTTGTCAACTAGACAAAATCTAGACTCATTTGTAACTAAGGCATCCTGGTCCGACAGAGGGTGCTATTTTTATTGTGGTAAGGAAGGTGGGAAGCCTTGCTTATTCTGAGTGGTAACTTTCCAGACTGGAAACCTGTAATGAATAAGTAACAATACTGAGCTAAGTAGAAACATGCGTTCATCATTGCTCTATGTTACTGATTTTGATGTGATGAGACTATCCACCTGAAGTTACTGCCACTGCACTTCCCTGAAAAATGGACTGTAAACTGAAACTGAGATCTGAAATAAACCTTTTCTCCTGTAAGTGTTGCCAGAATTCTTTTACTGTAGCACTGTGGAAAGAAAGGCCAGGACCAGATAAAATGAAGTTCTCCAGGGAGGTTATGGCATAAGCACTGGAACACAAGGCCATAAAGCTTGGGATTCTAAGGTGCTAGTGGAGAAACAGACGGTCTATGGCAGGAGCAAGAGAGAAGGTATCACCATTCCCCCAACATTGTTATTTCTTCATCTGAGTCTTCAACAATTAGCAAGTACCCATCCACCGAAGGTGGATTTTCCCTACTCAGTCCACCAGCTCACATGCCAATGCTGCTATATCTCTTTAATATAGACAAGTTAAGCCCTAAAATTAACCATCGTAACAGTTTCCCTGTAATTAATTGATATTTATTTATAATTGCACTTCACATCCCCATGAAATCACTAAACAAACTCAAACCCCCACTGCCTCAGCCTCTTGAAAGCTAGGATTACAGTCATGTATCACCATGATGAGTTTCCTTTTCTTTTCAGTAGTGACTTACTTTCATTTTCCACGGTCATTATTTTGACCATTATTTTTGAGAGATACAATATTTGTGAACATTTATGAATTACAATAGGATGTTTTGATTCATATATGCATTAAATAATGGTAAGTTAGATTAATTAAAAAATCCATAAAGAAATGATGAAAATTTAAAGTGATGTATATGCTAATTATCTTTGCTCATTATTTTAACACTGAAAATCTAGAAAGGGAAAAGAAGCCTCATTAATCTCACTATGCTGTTTTCCATGCATGGCCCACATTCTTAATCTCACTACATCATTTTCTTTTTTTCCAGTTTAATTTTACCATTAAATAAATAATCTGCAGTTTTACTTAGCAACTTACTTACTGTATTTTCTTCATAATTAAGCTAATGCACAAACATTTTAATGCTTTCATAGTATTGTTTTAGGTACCTACACTGTATCATTTCTTTTGAAACTTATGGTATTTCTACTATTTAGATTGCAGTGGTTTTGTACAGGATTTGCCTGAGCTTCTGTGTTTTATGAGCTTTTGTGTTTTCTTACTATAAATCTTGTGCGATGGTATTGCCAAGACATATACAATATATAGCATTTACTAATTTTATACATTTGTAAATTACTATCATGTGTAGCAGTAGCTATTCTCAGAAGCTACTTACCTTTTACTTAACACAAAAAATACAGAGCAATAAAAGTTGATTTGTCAGTTTCCTTTTCAAGCTATTCAACATAGGCTGACCCATATTCATGATCAATCACTAACTCGATAAGGCAGATTGTACACAAACGTTCAATAGCTTCCTGTTCTTTTTATCAAAAGTTCCAGTTCTTTATTTTAGAATTTAAAATTTTCATCTTCTGTTCAAAAATATTTTCTGTGACATATCTACACATATATAAACCTCAAGTTTTAAGTCTGCATTCCTGGGACATTTACTCAAGAACAAAGATATCTGTTATGAGGAATCTCTTCCACAGAAACGCTTTAATACTTATAAGACATGTTCTTATACTTAACTGATCCCTGGTCACTACCACTTGAGTGTCTTAAGGCACAAAAACCTTAAAACTTCAAAATAGAATGGACTGGAATATGGTGTTTGCACAAGCTTTTGCCTTTCTGAACATGGCAAACCACTTACCAACTCCTTACATCAAATTCACAATCCTCACCTATAAAGCCTAGACCTGTGTCTAGACCTAAGACTAGACCTGTGTCTTCCTGCTCCCAGTGACCATCTAGTCTTACCATGATATATTTAACTTATACTTTGTTGTAAATAGACTATTTTTGTTGTTGTTTCAAAAACCATCGCTGATAGGCTATTGTAACATCATTACACTACATCATTTCATTAAGTCCTTTGTCACACACACAACCTCTTTATCATGCTATTTTAAGATATTGTCTACCCTTTACACTCTAGTCACATCTAAAGTCACAAGTTCCTCTAATTTTGATATAAGTACAGTGTCACCTCTCAATGCTACAAAATTCCTACCACTTTTTGATGCAGAATTTCAAGCCATGTTGTGTCTATATGAAAAATCTAGATAAGTACTGGAGAGACAGCAGAAAAATTAAAGTGTTTTCTGTACAATGTGATGACCTGAAGTCCATCATCAGAACTCATGTAGAAAAGCTTGAAATGATTTCCTGTGCCTATAACTTCAATGCTAGAGAAATGTGGACAGATCTCTTAGTTTCACTGGCCACCACCATAGCATACTTGTCCAGCTCCAGGTCTGTGAAGGACATCTTTTTTCAGAAAACAAGGTGAATGGTGGCTGAGGAATGACAAGTGTCTGATCTCTGATGTATAAATGCATGTGCACATATGTACACATGCACCCCAAGCATGAACTCCTTATTGTGAATTGTATACCTGTTTTTTTTTGTTTTTTTTTTTTTGTAAAGTAAAAATGGCTACATGAAGTCCTTATGTAATAGAAAAGGAAGTAGGGCATTTCAGAATATGGTTGGTCAACAAACAGATATATATATGGAGAGGCAGTTACACATGTCATTTTTATTTTGGTGTCACTTTGATAGATGTGTATACAGGTAATGGCCTCTTTTCAGTGAGAGCCAAGTCACTGATCATGGTTTGTAAGAGGAGGGGAAGAAAGGAGGAAAGGCAATGACTAGCGGAGGGGGGTTCCTAGAAAGAACTTTGACATCTCTGTGTCGTGTTGCTCTAGAGACAATTTCTGATCTGCAATGATTTGAAGAGCTGTAGTGACTTGAATGTGTATGACTGTGATGTTTATCAGATCCATGATAGGCATAGTTTCACTGGGCACACAAATTCAACATTGATAATTTATTTTCTCTAATCACTAATTTATTTTCTCATTTGCACTATGTCTAAAAAATGTTTGTATAAGAATTTAAAGTTGGCAGTAGCCAGCATGTCAGGTAAGATATTTCAACCTGCTGTGAAGAAGCCAATGACCTGGGGAGGTGGCATGTAAAAACCATAGTCCATTGATCCATTTATTCTCTCATGAAACAGACACTTCCTCAAGGAAGCTTACTTCAGAAGAGAGTGTTATTAGGACCTCTTCCCCGTAAGATTATCTAACATATTATACTCACTTAAATTCGCAAATCCAAAATGATGTACGAAAGTCCACGTTTCCTTATTCAACTTTAAGATTCTTACTGGGAAATACACTATATTAAACTTACTAGCTAGCCTTCCCTAACTCATTTCCACTTTGCTGTTAGTAATAGGTTTATGAGAATGAGGAATGGGAGTTATTAATCATTTGCTTGTTGTTAATCATTCTTCTTTACTTGTTTAAATGTTTCTCATGTATTCTGACTATTTTACACAATATCAGTAAGAACCCTCTGCACAGAGCTTTACAACCATCCATTACAAAGTCAGTCATATGGTAGATTTTTTATTTTTCATCATTCCTGTCAGTCAAATAAAATATTTTTTCATCAATGGCAAAACAGGCTTATATTCAGTATGAAGGGAAAACCATGCTTACCAAAGTAGCTTTGCTCTCATGTACATTGTCTTTATTTGATTTTCATCATACACTGTAATTTCTTATCTGTTAAAGTGTTATAAATGTTTCCCTAGACATTTTTGTGAATCCTTTGGGATATACACAGTAAAACTTTTTAAAAGCATTGTAGGTGGTGAATCAGCTGAATGTCAGACTGGGCAGCACAAACACAAACTCTCACAGAAACATCAAGAAACAGGCACAAACTGAACCAACTTTGTCAAAAATCTGGAAAGCAATCAAAGGTACCCAGCAACTGAGCAAACTTCAACACCCCACTCTCAATAATGGATAGAACAGCGAGACAGAAGATCAATAGGGAAGAAAGGAAATGAGCAAGACAGTAAACTAACCAAGCTTGCCAAGCCCTGTCTGCCAAGCACACAGAGTTACTTACTTTTGCGTACCTACAACCTAAAGCCAGACAGAAACAAAGGCACCAAAGATTTATTTTAGCCAAAATAACTTTTCAGAGAGTTGAATCTGTGATAATTTGATTCATGTATTTATATAGGTTACAATGGTGACTGGAGTGTGTGGCACAAGTGTGTGATCCTGACAAAAGACAGAGAGAGAGAGAGAGAGAGAGAGAGAGAGAGAGAGAGAGAGAGAGAGAGAGAGAGAGAGAGAGAGACAGAGACAGAGACAGTGAGACAGAGTCAAGAAAAGGCAAAATATACCCCAAGTACTCATCCATAACTACTTCCTCCAGCTAAACATCAAACCAGCACTAAAACTATGACCCTGTAAGAAACACTTCTCATCATATTCAAAACTTAATATTTCCCCCGACTCTCAAAATCACACAAACATCTCAAGTCTACCTACAAACTTTTAACATAAATCTGATGCTGCTAAAAGGACAAAGTCCTGAGTCTCTATTCAGATTCAAGACATTACTATCATCCCCTGAAATTTTTTTTAAAAGCTTTATTTCCAAGATCCAATGACACAGAATGCACACCCCATTCCAAAAGGAAGTGACAAAAACATGGAAAAATACATAACCAAACCAAGACTGTATGCCAGCAAATCAAGTATTTAAGTCCTTTAGCCCACATCTGTCATTCCATGAATGATGTTGTGGTAGGAGTATCAAAAGCTTGGGATGCCTTCTTAAATGGGTCTCTGTTGGCACTGTGTTTGAAAGACTTTTGATGTCTTGTTCAAAAAAATTCAAAGAAGCTGACACAGATTTAAAAGTGGCAAGAAACATTACTCAAAGGCAAAGTGATAATATGTATCTACTATTATCTTGTATCTCATATGCTGCAAGAGAACAGTGGGTTCCTTGAGTTAGATTATTGGAAGACATCATTTATTGTTTGGGGATTCCTTTTATGACATTCAAAAGGAGGCTGTTACTACATCTGTAGGGTAGATGGTTCTGCTTTGATTAAGAGTGAGGGTTGTGGAAGCTTTTCTTTACTGACCATGTCCTTTCCTCTGATGCATCTGATTTTGACCAGAGGAGCATCCAATTATGTAGCATAAAATAGTTAATAAGAGATTTTTCATGAGAGTTAATTCTGAGGACATGTTGCAGGCCATTTACCTATAGTTTACACATCTCAAACCAGTTCGGCCTGGATCAGGCTTCTTTCTCCCATTATCAGATACGTTTCAGAGAATGCTGGGAAGGAAAATGACCACAAAAGGTCACTTGCTAAAGAATTGTGTGAAAGAGGTAACTTGTCCCATTATTTGGGTAAGGGGGGTATGTGCAGTGTGATGCAGTTGAGAGTCCTAGTTTTCCAGGTACACTAATAGGTCACTGTTTGTATAGCCTATGCCAATTTAGTCCCAGGTTGCCAAACTTTAACTATGTTTGCATACCTCAGCCCAGCTCCTATTGCCTGGCAACTTATATGGCCTGTTTCCTAGGCTAATTCTGTTTAATATGATTTTCTTCATCAGATGTATCAGGTTGCTAGCAAATCCAACTTCCCAAGGTCTATACTGTATCTTGGATTTAGCTGGGGTAGTTTCATGCACCCCTGACTCAAAGCCTCTAGCTGTTACCCTGTGCTTGCTACACATTCCCTGGCCTTTTATACCTTCCTTCCAATTCTTGGAATAAGCCTTCATGGCTTCATAATACTTGAAACTCATAAGCCTGAAAAACCATCATCATGTGGAGAATGCCAAGTTCTTCGTTCAGCTTGAGCAGTAGCTGAGCATCCACAGACTTGGTGGTAGCTGTTAAGAATTCTGAGAACCTGGATGAATGAAGGTGCAAAGACAGTTCCCAATATAACTTAGTGTGAGCAAAGCACCCAGAAAGGTCTCTGTTATCAAAAGAATGTCTTGCAAATAATTGTATGATTTTATATCCTGGAGTATTTTATAAGTAAAGTCTAGCAAACGCCCAAGGTGCCCACGAGGTGTCTTTCCTAGTATTCTAGGGCAAAGTGTTTGGCTTGTCTTTAATGGTGCTTGTCCCTACTATATTTGTTTATAACTTTCAATTTGCCCTTTTCTAGACATTTTTATGTGTTTTTCACATCTTTCTAGGTGAATTTGTTGCCAGTTCTCACTCTAAATGTGGATAAGAGCGGCTAAAAATTACCTCACCATAATCTATATGCTCTTCTGTCTTAAAATTTATGCTATAAAATTAATTACTACATTGAACTAAGACTCATTCAAAATCTCCGTGTACAGACAAAATATAGAAAAAAAATTTGCCAGTGTATAAAATGGCCTGTCTGTAGTTCAATTTCTAATGCAATTCTCATTTCCCCTTATATGTCATGACCCTGGTTTTCCTTGCAGTTGGAGTTCTGATCTACAGAAATTGCCCATTGATCTCTGCTTATATTGTTTTAAGCTTTTTCTAACCTGCTTTTCCAAACTCTTACAAGTTCATTCCCCCAAACAAGTCCCAAAGGTTTGAGCACCACACAGTTGGGTTTAATCAATATAGGAATCAACATACTTCCACAGGACTAAATAATTGTATTAGTTACTTTTAGTAATATGACCACATATGTGACAGAAACAGCATACAGGAAGAAAGATTTATTTAGGTTCATGGTCTCATATGGTTCCATCCATCATTGCTTGGCACTATGTGCTTGAGTATAATTTTATTGCATATCATATTCAAACCATAGCACAGTCATACATAACAGCCAGTAACAGACAAATACAGAATTGTTTCTGCAATGCATCTTACATCATAAATTACATTATTAAACAAACTCAATGAAACTAGAAATAGTGAAATCATGAAAAATACCTTTCACTGCAGTTGAGTGGGGGGGGACAGAAATTAGCAAGAATAAACTGAAAATTCACAAGAATATTTTCTTTAAACAAGACATTCTTAAATACTGTCTGTGTCAAAGAAGACCACTGAAAATGATACACAGCCAAGTGCTGCACAACAATAGCAATGCCCAGAGAGACATATGTATTCATAAACTCTGTATTAGAAAAGAAGAAAATCTTGAATTATCTACACTTATTCCTTGGAGAACAAGTAAAAGAAAGAAGAAAGGGAATAATAAAGATTATGATGTAGATAGCATAGCACTTCTACAGTTAATGGAATAAAGGTTTGTATTTTTTTTAACCCAAAAAAGCAAACTTTATTCTTATAAAGAAAATAGATATAGATAACTAAGATTAGGAATAAAAAGTGACATAACTACTAACCTTACAGAAATATAGACAGGTATGAGAGAACATGATAGACAAATACGTACCCCAAGTTTAGACAATATAGATGAAATAGAAAACACCCACATTAGGGGGCTCAAAACTGCCTATAACTCCAGCTCCAGGGGGACCTGACTCCTCTAGACTACCCTGGCCTCTGTACTCATAACACATATTCATACACAGGTACAAATATGTACATTATTAAAAATAAAAATAAATCTTAAAAAAACTCACCAATATATATATATATATATATATATATATGTATATATATATATATATATACTGCTCAAACAATACATTTAAAGAAAAAATAAAATACACATGTGAAAAATTGGACAGTTTATTGTCAGTGATTGCTACCAACAATCATGTGTCCAGACCCAAGCTGAAGTATTAAAATATTCTTCTGAGTCTGCCACATCTAGCCATCAGCACCTTCTACATGATTGTAAAAGGTAATGCCCTCTCATTGCCTGGCTTGCTTTCCATGAACTTCAACACCTATTGTCAGGACTTGTTGTTTGGGATCAGCATGTAATTTAGCTTGCTTTTACTGTTATTTTTCTGAACCATAGGACTTTATCACACTAAACCTATAGTACTTTTGTTTACGTTAATCCTTCAAGCTTAAGTTCTATGCATCAGACAACAGCTTCAAATTGGTTGAGAAATATATGACTGAGGTCATAAAGAATAGAACGGTGAAAGTCTATGTCTTTGAAGTTTGGTATTATCAAAATAAGAAGCAATAGATTCACAGTAAAAAGAACAGCTGATGCCACACTGTGCTTTCAGGGTGCTTTGCATTGTTGGCAAGAATCTTATGTTAGACATAGAAAGTTACTAGGTAAATAGGACCTGACACATACACCGTGTTCACAACAGAAGAGAGAAGCATGTGAATTTTCTGTGTAAGTGGATTATATTTAATAATGATTAATAGATTCATTAACATGAAATGAATTGCATTTTAAGGATTAGTGCATCAAGAACACAGATTGGAGGAGGACCATGAGCGCTGAGTTGCTTGTCCTTGGCTTTTATTTGCACATGTAGCAGTCTGGCCTCTTAAGGCAAAAATAGAAGTGAAATGAGCATGTAACCATAGAAACCGCATGAGGCAGTTAAAGGAAAAGGCACTTAAGGTGTAAAAACACCAAGTGAATATACAATGCATAACAAAACATGTTCGTAGATGTCAAACCGAAGTGTAGGTATGACCATTGTTCACAAGAGTCTTTGACAGTAATTCTAGCTCATAAGGCGATACCTACTAAGACATAAATTTTAGTGTGTTGCTCCAAAGATAAAAAGAGGGGAAAAAAACTACCAGTAATTGTAGTCTTTTAGCATGATACTAAGAATATCATAGAAAGCACTTAGAATTTAATCAAGTTAAATTTAATTTAAAGGGATATTAAAGTCTTTACTCAATAATCAAAGAGCTTTGTTGAATATATGAGTAAGTAGAATAGCACTTTTGCAAAAAGTTATTTTGCTTTTTAGACTATGTGAATGTGTGGAGGGATGGTATGCGCATGTGAGTGTATGTGAGTGCAGATCCCACAGGTAGCCCAAAGAGTGCCAGATGCCTAGGAGCTAAAATTTCTGGTGTGGCTATGAACTATCTAGGTGGGTGCTCAGGACCAAACTCCAGTACCCTGAAAGAGCAGTAATAACTCTTGACCATGGATATTCCTCTCTAGCCCTTGAAATTTTAGTCTCTATTAATGAGAATTTGAAGTCTCTAACTAGACAGACACCTGAACATTATGAATAGACTTCAGAGATCAAGGAGTTTTATAAAACTAAAGGCAGATAACTTATTCTTTAACTCAGTGAAAAATATGTCCTAGTTAAATAGCACTGCAAGTTATCAGTCCTATGACCAAAAGCCAAAATAGTCCATTATCAGAAACTTTGTGTTTATACATATGTGGTGTTAGAAGTGCATCCAGCAGTGCTAATAAACTGTGCCAAGTTTAACCTTTTTCACTGGACCTCATATGAAGATTTGCCATCAAGTTGAAGATACAGTAAAAATGTCCCATAAAATTACCTTCTACCTATGTGTGTAAGATGCTCATATTAATTTGGTATTTAGACTCATGTTCCATCTCTAAGACATTTCAATATATTTATAGACTATTTTAAAAGCTAAATTATTCCAAATTATTAAGTTCTTCTGTGTTCAAGCATTTCCTAAAAGGGATACTCAAGCCATGTATTAAAGTCACTGACAAATGGTTACACTACATTTCCCATGTACATTTTATTCAAATATTATTTAACAAAAGTCAGGATAACCCTTGCCTTAACATCTTTTCAAACAAATATGGGAGTCAAGAAAGGAGGAATAAACACTGTAATCATAACACCTCCCATCCCTTATACTGTACCGAGTGATAAGTAGACACCTCATGTGTCTAAGGAAGACAAATACCTTAAGAAATCAAAGTGGCTATAAATAGGTGAAGAGAAAGTATATGTAGGGAAAAGTGAGGAAGCAAAAACAAGATATTAGAAGGTTTCTGAAGTTTAACAGTTAAGGCAGAACCACATCCATATCTAAAGGGTGGGATCAAGTTTTTATATCTCTTTTTAAAACACAACCAGGAAATTGTTTTTATTCACACTACAGTTTTTACTTAATTTTAAGATGTAATATGATGCATTCATGCATCTGAACACTGTCCAGTATTCAAATCAGGGTGTGGAGAAAAATTAAAAACAGATCTGAGAAGTATGTCTGCAAAAGGAAACTTTTGTACATCTGAAACCATCTAACAATGTATGCATGAAAATTATCTCAATTTTACAAAAGTAATCATGCTGTAAAAGGTACCAGAAGCATTTGAAGCCACTGTCCCTCAAGCTCCAAGTCACAAAATTGAGCCAATAAGAAGCAAATGAAAAGCTCTGCACTCTCTTGAAGAATAATAGTAAAGTCCAATGAGCATGTTCAGAGTCAAATAAAAATCTCTTTATTTAAATATATCTGCACATAATTATATATAGTATATTTATGGGAGAGTTTGTGCACATGCATGAAGTGCCATGGGGAACAGAAGATGTCATCAGAAATCCTGGAGCTAGGATTCAGGAGCCAAATTTAGTTCTTCTGCAAGACCAGCAACTCTTAACTGATGAGGGATCTTCCCAGTACCTTTAATAAAAATATCTTGAAGCCTAAAACACAGTGAAAGGGAACATATTCAATATATATGGGAACTGTGGCTTAGGGATACAGATCCAGGGGCCCTAGGAGCTGATAAGAAATTCTCTTACCAAATTCTGTGGCAGAATAGGAAGAAAGTCTTAAGGACTTTTGAACTGCTGATTATGGTGGAGGAGTGATTAATGTCTATGTTTATAGTTGATATTTCTCAATAGCAGCTTCCTTTATTAAAACACTTAGTCCATAATGAGCACGTGCTGGTGGCTGTAGCAAAGGCCATTACATGACATATTTTATTGTGGGTAAGATAATGAGGTTTGGCATAACAGAAAGAATAACACTTTCTCAATCATATTTGATCCTGGATACATTAACCAAAGATTAGGGGCTGTATGTTGAAAGACGGGTGACTGGATTCTGTGTTTTGGAAGAAGGATGTGTAAACATTCGACTATCACAGTAACCTGCTTTAGAAGGTATAGGTTGACATCTTTAGTGTGTAATTCCTCTCTTCCCTAGTAATAGTTTTAAATGAAAGGATAACTACCCATTAAAGAACATGTTTGCAGGTCCCCTGCAATTAGGTGAGGCCTTGTATTTATGTTATGAACAATGGAGTATGGTGGAATCTAATGTCTGGTTAGGTCCTTAGGAGGAAAGGAATGTGTTCTGCATTTCTTTCCTCTACTATTCCCATAGTAGAACTCAGACACATGGCAAGTGTTGAAGCTGTAATCTTGTACTGCAAGACAGCTGTAAGGAAACTAGGAAATGGACATAGGCACCTTGCAGATAGTTCATCATCAGTTTCATGGTTCTACTATTCTATTTCTTACTATAAAATCTCAATCAGCATTTGTCGGCGACAAGCCCCCACATTTATTGACCCCAGGGACTCTTGAGGAATGAGGGATAAGAGACTTAGTTAGAAATAAAAGGGGGAGAGAAAAGGATTAAAAAAATATAGGATAAACTCAGGAGGGCCTGGATCCTAATTCACCAGGCTCTGACTGTTTCTTCTCTAGGGTTTTTAAAGGAATGCCAAGGGGTGGAGCAAAAGACCCTCAGCACAGCCAAGTGCAGACCATCTCAGACACCTGCACTCAGGCCTGTGGTTCAATCATCCTCTCTATGCACACCTGCTGGGTAAAGCCACTAGGAACCTGAAAATGGGCTACAACAAGCATTTTCACAATGAAAGTTATCGTATAACAGTTAAAGAATTTCTCTTCCATTTCATCAGATCTAAAATAGAGATATTAGTAGCTAATATGTTAGAGCTAATCATTGAGGTAAATAAGGATATGTGTGAAAGTACTCAGCATAATCCTTCTTCATCTTAGCGACAAACAAAAGATGAGGGGGACATTTCACATAAAGTCCATTGCATTCTGTCCCTGGATCCTGTGGGTTTATGGTCATCTAATGTAAAATGCATTCAGGTCAACTGCAAAAGTCTTGACAGTCTTAGAGTTCCAGCAGTGTTAAAAAGTCCAAAATCTCTTCTGGGATTAATGACACACTCTTAGCTGTGATCTCATGTATAATGCATAAGCAACTTATACAATTACTATATAAAATGATACCAAGTACACAGTCCCACTACCCAAAGGAATGAACAGGAATATGACAAGAAAAAAAAGCTGACCAAAGGCTGACTAAACCCTTGTGAAACAAATATCAAATCTTACAGCTGCACATCCAAAATGCAGAACTCATGATGACACCATCTAGATTATAGCCCTCTTGGTTAATCATACCTTTCTATCTCTATTGCCTGCAACTTTCCTCAGTGGATGCCTTAGGTTTCTTCCATCTTTAACACTCTGAATTCTCCATTCCAGATAGATAATTGGAATTCAGATTTCACCTCCCCATTCTGTTCTTAGCACACACAAAAGCTCCAAGCACAGAATTAAATCCTATGTCTATGGCCGTGTCTCACAGTTTTCTGGACTCTTGGCAAAAAATTCCATAACCCACTCAATTTACATATTGTGAGACTGCAAAACCAGTACTGTATGAATGATGCCAGGTTTGCTGCTAGCTCTAAGTGCAGCCTGGTTCTCTTGGACCATAACTACAGCAACCTCAGAGCATTTAGGAAACAATGCCCCTAGAAGACTCCACTTGAGGATGGGCTGGAAGACTTTGGATGTTCTTAGCCTCCTTGAAAAAGAATTTAAGGATGGAGTCAAAAGGAAGCTTAAGGAAATTATTATTGGAGCTTGGAAGAAAGACAAGGCCGACTACAAATCTCAATAGCTGCATAGAGAGGGAAGACGGAAAGAAGAAAAAAGCCATATGATTTGAGGTAAGCCAGTGTGGAGGCTAGCTACATGCTGGGATTGGGAACCTTGAGAAAAGGACTAAAGTAGAAAAGGAATCATACTAAGGTAAGGACTCTGGATGCATCTAAAAGCTATCAGAAGAGAAGGCAAAGAAGCTCCCAGACACGAACTCCTGCTGCCATGCTTTGGCCACCATAGTGGAGTGCATCTATTTAAGTTGTGAGTCACATGAATCGTTCCTCCCTTAATTACCTTTCTCTAGGATTTAATGTCTGTGATGAGAAAAGTTACTAATACAAATGAGGACTAAGGGAGCTTTCAGGTACATCCTCATTCCAGGTAACCTTACTATTATGGTAAAGTTTACACTCTTAGCCATTTGAAGATAAGCAAATTCAGTTGCATTTATCATATTCACAATGAGGTCCAACTGCTACATCAGTCTGGTCCCAGAATATTTTTATCAACCCCCCCCACACACACACACAAAAAAAAAAACCCAAAACCTTTATCCACTAAGCCTCTCTCCTATATTTTCCTTTCTACAGTCCTACCAGCTACTGTCTAACTTCTTGCCAGCTCTTTTCAATGTTTCACGAAAAGTGATCCTGTAAGACAAGAACCTATATGTTTGACTCTGTATGTTCTGCTCAAATCCTGAAAACTTGAGACTCAATTCAAAAGACATTGTCTCAGTGGTTCAGTGACAGAAATTTAAAAATAGCGTAGCAGTCACTCCATGTTCAGAAGATGTTCTGATGGTGGGAAGATACAATATTTTTCTTTGGAATATGGATAGAGCAACGAAGTTTTGTAAAAGTCAGCAAATGACTTTATCTATTAGTTTGAGACAAAGTTACAGAATCTGAAGGTTCTGTTTTTTGGTTTTTTTGGTTTTTTAAATCTACAACAACCTCTGGCTACTTGTAAATTTCTCCATATGAATGGATATTTTCTAAAAAACATTTTTTCTTATTTCTATCAATTAAAAAGAGAGTTAATAGAAACTCCATTTCAGATTACAGAAAATAGAACAATAACTGCCATTTGCAACTCTCATAAATGCCATAAGAAAGTAGGCTATATAAAGTATTCAATTGATAAGCTTCAAAGGATTTCAGAGAATCAATTTATCTCTAATCACCAAGCAGGGTTTTTGTTGTTGCTGCTGTTTTTTTTTTTTTAAACTGTGCAATAGAGATGAAATTACATCTCCAAACACTTAGAATAGTAAGTTTTGAGCTTGAATATGCCTGGAGTAGTGTGAGTAGAATCTTGAAATAGCCTTGTCCTTTACATTTGAAAGTACAAATGAGTTGTATGTTTCAGAGGTAGCTGCAATTCAACTCAGTCAGACTCTAAAGACCTTTCTCTCGCCTTAAGAACCAAGATTAGACTCATTCATTTCCTGATGCAATATAAAGTTTATATTATTTCTGATAATACCAGATTAGTAGCCATCTTAAAATGTTTATAAATGAAGAAAAACTGTTTGATTAATCCTTTCATATATAACATGTCTGTGAGGTAGAAGGGTGCCCTGAGTCTGAGAATTCAGTACCATATTGGAAAGCATGATGAAATCCCTTTGCAGAAAACACAACTTACTCACTGACAATCTTATACACTTTATGATTGATATGTATCCAATAATTTTAATGATTTCACTTACTACATCTTGGTTTTACTTCTAGAAAATCAATGTCACACAGACTAACATGTCTTATAACAATAGTGAGCAATGAGAGAGGTAGTCAAGAGCCACATGATCATGATGCAAGGTGAAGCCTAACTTCTCCCTTTAATGCGACCTTGGGCCAATCAGTCTAATACTCTGAAATGTTTTCATCAATAAATTGAGATTAATACTCACACCCACTCTACAAGGTCTCCCAGGTTAAAGGACACAAAAACCAAAAAGACTTAAAATATTTCTTGGTGCTCAGTTATATGAGCAAACTAGAATAGAAATTGTGATATTATAATACTAATGCATAAGAGATACTCTATTAATACACAAAGACTTAAAAGTAAGGTAAATAGAATCCTTACATAAATAAGTTCATTGCTTGGTGTGCATTATTTTTTTAAATACAAGTTTACAAAAGGTATCCTAGCAACAGAGCAAAGAATTACCAATTATAATAGGGAGTTAGCTAAATTTCTTAGACATTACTTAATCTGAAGTTGAAACAATAATTAGGATATTAACAAGACAACATGAGTTAATATGTTGCAGGAAACACAACAAGATATGCAAAGACAAGGATTTAAGGGAAAAATTTTAAAGATATATATATATATATATACATATATGGATGTATATCATATATAAATATCAAACATACACACACACAAGTGTTTTGCCTGAATGTATGCATGTATAGGTCTTTCATGCCTGGTGTTTCATAAATTCAGAAGTGTACGTTGAATCCTGTAGATCCTGAGTAACAGAGGGCTGTGAGCTACCATGTCAGAACTCTAAAACAAACTCAGGTTCTCTATGAAAGCAGCAAGTATTTTCAACAGCTGAACCATTTCTCTATCACTGAGCATTTTTATGGAATGCATGTTATAATACAATTCAAGAATAAAATATGAGAGAAAATAGTGGGTGCTGAGGCTAGATGAGAACTCAGGCTGCAGATGGTGCAAACTGTCTTAAAGAATATAGACACTCTGACAATAAAATCAGAGGAAACAGATCTTTACATTTTATATGACAAAGAGACATGATCCCTTGGGGGCCAGTGAATAATTAATTACAGAGAAGGCTAACGAGAATTAAGGAGCATTAAGCCACAAAAAGAAATAATCACAATAATTGAGCTGGAACTAATACTTCTGAAGTATTACATCTTATTCTTGATTTAAAAAATTACTTATCTACAGATCATGGCTTCTAGGAAAGTAATTCAAACGGAATCCAAATATAATCAGCAAGTTGAATTAGCAAACCAGGTGGTGTGGAGGAGTGATTTAGACATGCTTCCAACACCAAACAAAAAGATTAATCTATTTGTGTTGTATCATTAGCATTGCCATTATTAGACAGGGAAAAAGGAGAGATGTTAAGTGTACATTTTAAGATATAAAATATGTGTGTAAGCATGCCAAAAGTTGCAAAACCAAGATAACTATAGGCTATGTTTGCCCAAGGACTTTCTAGAACTGAAATAGAAAAGAAACTAAAAATGAAAACTTCAAATAGAAATTAGTCTTAAATTAAAAAAAACCAATGAAGTTTTTTGAAAGGCAAGAAGTATTGTTGTTGATCTGTATAAAATGAAAATATAATTTTACTTGATAGATTAATAAATGTCATAGTATTTCCCTTGGTTATATTTACTAGCTATCCACTAGCTAACTAAAATATTGTATTCATTAAAACATCTTGATTTTCTATTTGATATGTCATCAAAATATGTAAATCTTTCATATTCTTGCAGTCATTTAATCACTGGAATACAGAAACTTCCCAATTATTTAAGGTGCTTCCAAATTGAAATATTAAGCTAGTAGTGTATCCCCATAATCTACATTAAAAACTTTTCCTACACATTCTTATCAATCTTTTCAAAAATGAGATTTTTGAAGTACCAACATGTTAATAAATTTTTTAATTCTCCAATGATTAAGTCCAAAGTCATTATTGAATTTTACACATTAAAAATATATAGTATTTATGTATGTTATATCTAACAGAGCTGATAAAATGCATATTTGCAAGCAAACAAATAAAATAAAAAGCATTCCAAGATGAAAGAATAACTTACGTGAGTACATCCTATAACTCCTGTAGAAATTTTAAAAAATAAGGAAAATTTAAAAAATAATACTTAAAAATTGGTCTCAATAAATAAGTTCCATGAAAATATTTATGGAAGGCTTGTTTGCTCTTTAATTTTCACTTTGTATGCATAGTTAGTTAATTTTGTTTTTCCTCCAGAAATAAAAACTAAAGTATTTTTTCCAATGTTGAAATTGAAAATATTGAATATTTTCAATTTTGAAATGGCAAAATATGACAAAGAATGAGATTACAGCTAGAAGGATAGAATGTGCTTTATCATGTGGAATGAAGAAGGTTCAACTAGCCTGGTTGCTTCTTCCTGTTATGGGGTTAAGATAACACAGACCTTCTGTCAGAATCTGATGCTGCTGTATTTGCTAACTCACGTACTGCCACCACATAGTGCATTAACTTGAGCAATATTATTGCTTGCTTTGCCCACATGTTTTTTTAAACCTAAAATGGAAATAAACATAGCAGCTAAACCATAAGTTTGATATGAGAATCAAATTTTATCATAATGTGATGAGGACTATATTAAGAAATGAGTCAGCACTCTACAATTGTTAAATATGTTTTATTATATAATAAGTTCTTTTTCTTTAAAATTTCCAACATTCAAATAGGTATACACACACATGCACATGCACACACACATATCAAGGGATTCCAGGGTGCAGGAACATTCTGAGCAAAGGCACAAGGACAGAATTGTTTTTCCTGAACAATGTGATTTGCTTCTTAGAATCGGTTTAAGAGGGAAGCTAGTAGAAGCTAGGCAAGACAGGAAATTGGGATGAAAAGTATGAGATGTGACAAGAGACATAGTTCTCAACATGTATTGATCTTTCCTCATTTCTTCCAGAAGACAACACTGACTTATACTTTTATTACACAAATAAGGAAGAGAAGTTGTCAGACAGCCACTACCAGTGTGAGAGAAATCTATGTGTTACAAAGCAAAGAAACAGAAAAAATTTATAGCTTTCAAGAGTCTTGAGCTGTGAACACACACACACACACACACACACACACACACACACACACACACACACACACACTGAAACATCACTCTCTCCAATAAGAAAATCAGTCTGACTAATGCCATGACATAATAATTCTCTCAGTATGAGTGAGTCACAGGGATAAGGAAATATCACAACCTGCTGCAGAGCTAAGGAAGAATCTAAAGGAGCAATGTCTCTTAGGGATATAGAGAAGGGTTAGATTACAGTACATGAAAATACAACTTACAGCATCTTTCCATGTTTTCAATGGCATATCACACCTCCTCTGTTCTTTTTAGCTATATAAGGTGATCTCCTGCTTACCTAATTCACAATAAGGGAGAGATGAGGACTTTGGATATGGTTGGACTTGTTCTCCTATTTAAGTGCAACTTCCAATTAAACTATGATTTGATTGAAACATCTAACTCCCTGACATTAATAACGTAGTGATATGTGGCCTACACTGGGAGACAGCTCTGATCTTTCTTCAGCAGGGATGATAAAGATGAACATCCTATTAAATACATTAAAATATTGGGTACCATGCCAGGAAATTGCAATAATGTGTCAGCTACCGGTATCTGATAATATTTTCATAAATGTTATTACAATTGCACATTATCATGCATGAATTTAAAATGCCTTTGGTAAACAAAAATGAAAAGCAATTGTTTATCAAAAACTTATTCAACTTGACTCAGGTGCTCTAAACTTTTCAGTATGAAAGATGTTAACCTACAAATATACATTATTCAAGACTAAAGCTCTGGCAGATTGTAGTGACCTCAGAAAAACTAGAAAATGCAGTCTTGCATACTGTCTCCCAAGAAAAGCACTAAGTATGTGACTCTGATTCTGACCTCTACAGAAATGTGTTTTATTTAACCTTGTTGCTCTGTTCAATATTAAGGATTCCATTCTTTATCCATCTTATTTCTTCAAACTGATATTGCTCAGTTTCTCCAAATAATGTGATAGAAAAGGCAGTAGAAGATAATTGTCAAAATTAATTTCAGCAAAAAATTGGTGAATGGAGCATGATATAACAGAAAAGGCATATTTGTAAAGGAGAGGATCAGATTCTCCCCAGCTATGTAGATGGATGGCAGTGGTGTCACTGCAGACCACTTGAGCTCTCTGAGCATCACCCCTCAAGTGACTGATAATGCCATCTGTCAGTTGGGAGGAAGACTAACTGTGGTAAGGGGTGAGGCACAGTTAACTTACTATTACACATACTTCAAAGTCTAACACAGATTCTCTAATTGTACATGGATATAAATCTGGTGACATATTTTAAATCCAAACTAATCCAAATATTCTTCTTCTTATTATTATTGATTTGCTTTTTCTTGAGAAAGATCTTATTGTGGCCCAGGCTAACCTTGAACTCTCTATGTGACCTAGGGTCATCTTGAACTTCTTTCTGCTTCCAGGCTTCCCAAGTGCCAGGATTAAAGGTATGTGCTACTATGTTCAATCTATTGTGTGCTTGGGATCAAACCTAAGGTCTTGGGCTAGCTAAGGTGATACTCTATCAACTAAGCTTCCATTTTTTATTTAATCTTAATTCTCATCCTATTTAGCTGAACCTTCCCTAAAGTCTTTACATTGTATAAGAATACTACCATTTACTGCTCATTTTAGCTATATAGATGCTCATTAGTTACCCACTCTGGTTCTTGTCTGTCATTTGAATGAATTCATGTGTTGACACAGATTTACTTTCAATTAAAAGACAATAGTTATAATCTTAGCTTATCATTCATAAACTTTATTTGTAAATATGTAAATTATCTTCATTCAAGAATGCCATCTACAGACTTACTATTTGTATTGTCAAACATAATATTCAGTGGCAGTTAACAAAAATAAAATCTTTAAAACATGATTGCATACTTACCCACAATGTTCTCTTAATTACCATGGACTGCTGGTTTTATATTTTGGATGTCTCTTGAATTGATTCAGTTTCTCCATTCTTACCACTACTTTATTATACTGCTTTACTTTTAGCCTTCACCAACCATTGGTTATATTAAAATATAGTATCTTCACTCATCTCCAGGCTAGAAACTCCTATTCCCACATTATAAAGTATGCAAACCACAAACCTCACATGGTTGTTAAATGCCTCATATTTTATTGCTAGTCCAAAGCAAAACATGCCATATATTAGGAACATTTACCAAGGATGAAAGCAACAATCTGAAATAGAGAAATTAAAATATCACATTGAGAATTTTTGAAATTAAAATATAATTACTCATTTTTTACAAAAATCTGATATTTTATTTCCTGAATTAAAATAAAGTTTACAATATCAATGCATTTTTGCAAAGTTAGTATTCATTATTTATTTATTCTTTAAGTTTTTTATTCATTTTACATATCAACCAAAGTTCCCCTTCTCTCCTCCCACCACCCCCTAAAGTCTTTCTCTCCCAACCCACACTGCATTCCCTCCTCCGAAAAGGTAAGGCCTCCCGTGGGGAGTCAGCAGAGCCTGGTACATTCAGTTGAGGCATGTCCAAGCCCCTTCCCCTGCATCAAGGCCTTGCAAGGTGTCCCACCATAGGAAATGGGCTCCAAAAAGCCAGCTCATGGGCTAGGGTCGGATCCTGATACTACTGCCAGGGGGCCCCTTAAGCAGATCAAGCTATATAAATGTCTTGCTTATGCAGAGGTCCTAGTCCAGTCCAATGGAGGCTCCACAGCTGTTCTTGAGTTCTCATAAGCTTGTTTCAGTTGTCTCTGTAGATTTCCCAATCATGATCTTGATGTCCCTTGCTCATAGAATCCCTCTTCCCTCTCTTTAGCTGGAGTCTTGGAGCTCTGTCTGGGGCTTGGCTGTGGATCTCTGCATTTGCTTCCATCAGTTACTAGATGAAGGCTGTATGATGACAGAGTATTCACCAATCTGATTGCCAGGATAAGCCAGCTCAGGTACCCTATACACTATTGCTAGTAGTCTAACCTGGGGTCATCCTTGTGGATTCCCGGGAACTTTCCTAGCACCAGGTTTCTCCCTAACCCTATAATGTCTCCCTCTATCAAGATATCTCTTTCAATGTTCTAAGACTCTTCCCCCTCTCAAACTTAACCATCATGTTCCCTTATGTTCTAGTTCCCCATCCCCTACCCTCTATTCCCCCCACCCCCATCACTCCCTGTTTACTCAGGAGATCTCATCTATTTCCACTTCCCAGGGCAATGCATGCATCCCTCTTAGGGTACTTCTTGTTAGCTAGATTCTCTGGAGCTTTAGGTTGTAGTTTGGCTATCCTTTGCTTTACATCTAGTATCCACTTATGAGTGAGTACATAACATGTTTGTCTTTCTGAGTCTGGATTACCTCACTCAGGATGACATTTTCTAGTTCCATCCATTTGCCTGCAAGTTTCTTGATGTCATTGGATTTTACTGCTGAGTAGTACTTCATTGTGTATATGTACCACATTTCCTTTATCCATTCTTCAGTAGAGGGGCTTCTAGGTTGTTTCCAGGTTCTGGCTATTATGGATAATGCTCCTATGAACATAGTTGAACAAATGTCCTTGTGGTATGATTGAGCAATCCTTCAGTATCTGCCCAAGAGTGATATCATTGGGATTCCCAATATTCTGAGAAACCATCATATTGATTTCCAAAGTGGCTGTACAAGTTTGCACTCCCACCAACACTGGAGGAGTGTTTCCCTTGCTCCACATCCTCTCTAACATAAGCTGTCATCAGTGTTTTTGATCATAGCCATTCTGACAGGTGTAAGATGGTATCTCAGAGTCATTTTGATTTGCATTTCCAGGATGGCTAAGGGTATTGAGCAATTTCTTAAATATCTTTCGGCCATTTGAGATTCTTCTGTTGAGAATTCTCTTTTTAGCTCTATAGTCTATTTTTTAAATTGGATTGTTTGGGCTTTAGCTGTCTAATTTCTTGAGTTCTTTATATATTTTGGAGATCAGCCTTCTATCAAATGTGGGGTTGGTGAAGATCTTTTTCCATTCTGTAGGCTGTCCTTTTTTCTTATTTACTGTGTCCTTTGCCTTACTGAAGCTTCTCATTTGCAGCAGATCCCATTTACTAATTGTTACTCTCGGTGTCTATACTAATGGTGTTATATTTAGGAAGTGGTCTCCTGTGTCAATACATTCAAGGCTGCTTTCTACTTTCTCTTCTATCAGGTTCAGTGTAACTGGATTTATGTTGAGGTCTTTGATCTACTTGGACTTGAGTTTTGTGCATGGCAATAGATGTAGATCTATTTGCAGCCTTCTTCATGTTGAAATCCAGTTATGTCAGCACCATTTGTTGAAGATGCTTTCTTTTTTCCATTGTACCAGTTCGGCTTCTTTGTCAAAAACCAGGTGTTTTTAGGTGAGCAAATGAATGTTAGCAACTTCAATTTGATTGCATTGGTCCATGTGTTGGTTTTTATGCCAATACACAGCTGGTTTTTGTTGCTGTTGTTTTTGTTTTTGTTTTACAATAGCTCTATAATAGAGCTTGAGGTCAGAAACGGTGATGCCTCCAGAAGTTGTATTATTGTATAAAATTGCTTTAGCTATCCTGAGTTTTTTGTTTGTTTGTTTATTTTACCATATGAATTTGAGTATTGTTCTTTCCAGGTCTGTGAAGAACTGTGTTGGGATTTTGATAGGGATTGCATTGAATCTGTAGATTGCTTTTGGTAAGATTGCCATGTTTACTATGTTAATCCAACCAATCCATGAGTATGGGAGATCTTTCCATTTTCTGATATTTTCTTCAGTTTCTTTCTTCAAAGACTTGAAGTTCTTGTCATACAGGTCTTTCAGTTGTTTAGTTAGAGTTACCCCAAGGTATTTTGTATTATTTGTGACTATTGTAAAAGATGTTTCTCTGATTTCTTTCTCAGCCTGTTTATCATTTGTATATAGGAAAGTTACTAATTTGGGGGGTCAATCGTGTATCCTGCTACATTACTGAAGGTGCTTATCAGCTGTAAGAGTTCCCTGGTAGAATTTTTCAGGTCACTTATATATACTATAATATCCTCTGCAAATAGCAAAACTTGGATTTCTTTCTTTCCAATTTGTGTCTCCTTGATCTCTTTTTGTTGTCTTATTGTTCTAGCTAGAACTTCGAGTACTATATTGAATAGTTATGGGGAAAGTGAACACCTTTGTTTTGTTGCTGATTTTAGTGGAATCATTTTGAGTTTCTTACCATTTAATTTGATGTTGGCTGTTGGCTTGCTGTCAATTGCCTTTATTATGTTTAGGTATGTCCCTTGTATTCCTGATTTCTCCAAGACCTTTATCATGAAGGGATGTTGGATTTTTGTCTAAGATCTTTTCAGCAACTAATGAGATGATCATGTGTTGGGTTTTTTTGGTCCAATCAGAGCTGGTGGATTCTGTCAATCACATTATTTTTACATCACTTTCTCCTCTACCTTTTCTACCTCTACTTCCTTTCTCCTTCTCAAATTCATGTTCTCCAATCTCTTGTTGTTTCATATATATATATATATATATATATATATATATATATATATATATACATAATGTATATATACAATATACAATATATGTATATATAATATAATGTATAATATACATACAATATAATTTGTGCATATATATATACACACATTCCTAAATATGTAAATATAGTCTGCTCAGTCTGTTAATGTTACTTGTACGTATTTGATTTCATGGCTGACTATGAAGTGGTAGATAACCAATTACTATGCTCCTCCCCAAGAAAAACTATTTTGTTCCCACCCTCAGAATTCCTTATTTGCCTGTACTTCTTTATTTAGAGTTGGAGACTTGAGAGCCCCTTCAGTGTTACCAATACAACTCCTGCACCTAAGGATCAAGAAGCATTCTGGAAGAGGGGACAGGAAGATTGTAATAGCCAGAGGAGGCTGTGAGATTGCATCTCCTAGAAATGTCAGGAAAACTACGCCCTTGAAGTCTCAACAATAAGACTTTTTTGTATTGATTAAACACTAACCCTGAACCATTTAGGTATACTTGCTACAATAAAACAGCACTCAAAGAGTTTTAACATTTCCTTCTGACTTGTCATAAATCTTGAATGTGGAGTTGGAGCTGTAGCCTAGATGGGAAGTGCTTGTCTATTGTGTATGAGGCATTATGTTTGATTCCAAAACCAGTATAAGCAGGGCAGGATGGTGCATGCATAGAAACCTAGTATTCAGGCTATGGAGGCCTGAATATCAGGAGATACTCTCTATTTCTGTTAGGTACAGTCTAGCTCACCCTCCTTTTTTTCTGATTCATCATTTTATAATACTGATTTAATTTTATCATCCACGTGCTAATCTTTTCAAACATGCTTTTCATATCTCAGTGAAGGGCTGCCTCTCTGTGTAGTTACAGAACAAAATGAAAATTTTGTAGCCTTTCTTTGAGCAATTCCACCTTCAAGGCACTCATAAATTCCCTACCATACCTTAACAAAATTATTTTATTGTTATTCCACATCACACCCTAACATAACATTAAACATTGACCTTAGTCATAGTTGACTAAATTTGTAAGTGAGATATCTAGTTGTATAACTTTAACCTATTAAATAAGCTTTTTTTTTAAGGTTTACAAAAACCCTGGTTTAAGAAATCATCTACTCATGTCCCACAGGGAATCACTTTTTTATTCTTCATTTTAATATGTTTGACTTTTTTTTTATCTACCTGTGAGATCATGAAATATTTTTTCTTTCAGGATTTTTTTTATTTAGTACAGTGTCCTCTAGACATGCAAATATTTTATTGTGAAATATAAGATTTTCTTTATTTAAAGATTAAATAATATATACACAATGTCATATTAATATGATTTCAGGATTTATTACCTGGTATGGGATAACCAATTTCTGAGCCTCTCTCTGAGAAAGATTTTTCTCCCACTCTCAGAAATTCCTTAGTTGAACGGAGTACTTTGTCTATGAGATTTCCCAATTCAGTGTTACTATTTGTTTTTGTCTGATTCAAGTGTTGTTTATGCAACCATTTGATAATAGCTATATTTAATGAACCAAAATTGAAATATCATAATGGTTTAATTATTTCCATGATAACTAAAGATGATTATTTTTCATAGATATGGTGTACTCATCAGGTATTTTATAAAGAATGATCTATTTGGATCCTTAGCCTATTTTTAATTGTATTATTTTTTCTACTATAGAGCTTTATGCATTTTTAAAAATTTTGGTTATTGGTACTTTATATGACATATGGTCTGCAAATATTTTCTCCAATTTGTCATATTCTTATTTCTATCTTAGTTGCTACCCTTTCTGTGTAAAAGTTTTTTATTTTAATGTAGTCTCATTTATTAAATTTTTTTTGCTTTGATCTCACTATAGAGAACAAGGTTTGCACATTCTTGCACCAACATACAAAATGTAATTTCCTCAAGTTATGGTTTATATTAGTCAGAGAATTTGAAATCATCCAAATGTACCTGGGAGAGTCTTTTTCCCTGTGATTATGCCATGTAACTCTTTTATTTCTCAAAGACTGGGGAGATGCATCAGTGTTAAATCAGTTGCTGTACAAACATTAGAATGTGAATTCAGATCCTCAGCATCAACAAAAATAATCACCACCAACAACAAAAACAAAACCCAATTGACAGCTTGTATCAGTAAACCCAGTGCTGGGGAGACAGGAAGAGATGGAATGCTAGGACTTGTCTCTCAGCTGGTTCACTTTCATCATAGAGTTCCAGGGACAGCATGTCCTTATTGAAAAATCAAGTGAAGAGTGGTAGAAGACATCCACTTTCAACTTCTCATCTCTATTGTTCCAGACATAAAAGTCTATGTACTGCTGTACAGAGTCTTGTACTTGTGAACAAGTATGTATATATACAAGACACACACAAAGTAACATAAGAGGCAATTGAATATATTTGAAAGATCACTAAAAATCCGTAAAACAATGGATATTAAAATATTTGATTTGAGAATTCGTAAGAACTAAAATGACTCTTTACTGTGAACTCTACCGTTCTCTCATTACCATGCACTTACATCAGCTCTGACATATCTTTATATGTCATATATGACATATCTTCAGGATCTTTAGATTCTCAGTAGACAGTCTGAACCAATTACTTCTCTTGTGGCTATGAAGTCTGCCTCCTCACTTCATCACTATTGATATCTTTTTTTTTTTTTTTATTTAAACTGTTTGGCTTAATGGCTCAGGCTTCTTGCTGTCCAGTTGTTATATCTTAAATTAACCCATTTCTATAAATCTATACCTTGCCACATGGCTCGTGGCTTACCAGTATCTTAAATCATGCTTCTCCTTATGGCAGCTGCAGCATCTCTCTGACTCTGCCTTCCTGTTCCCAGAATTCTCCTCTCTGCTAGTCCCACCTATACTTCCTGCCTGGCTACTGGCCAAAAAAAAAAAAAAAAAAAAAAAACGATATCTGTTTTTAATATTTCTGCTTCTTAGTCTCCTGAGAATCAAATCTGTAAAAGCAGGTAAGAAGTTGCACTTGAACAGGAAGTGGCACAGAGAAATATAGGACCTATTTCTCTCCTATCTGGGTTATTGCTAGTTATAATCCTAGCTGGACTGTCCAGTTAAACTGTGGCAATTCATGACTACTCCTTTCAGCCTCGTTTGTACACATGAAAAAATAAAATATCATAGCAGAATGGAAGAGTTTTTGAGGCTAACCTCAAAGTTGTGCCCTCTGATCTGGCTACCTGGGCCGTCCTCTGATCTTTCAATGAGTTGACTTTATATTTTATATAGATTTCAAAAAAATGTTATCAGGAAAGCTGTCTATTAAAACTTATTCAATTATGGAGAGCAATGAAGACCTTTCAGTAGCTGGGTCTTGCTGAAAGTTCTTTGAGATAAAATCAATAACTTGTTCTAGTGGGACCTCAAGTAGGTGCTAATATCATTCATCCAGATAGTGAAACAGGTAGAAAAGCTTGGAATAAATGCATAGAGGAATGACAAATAATCCATATAGATCAATATGTTATAAATTAGTTAATACTGAAGGGATAAACACAATGGATGTTAATGCTTGATAAATTCCCAGAATGCTATAACTTCTGCTGGAGATACCATACAGAGCCATTTTATTATAAACAAATTTGTCACATTCGCATAGCCATGGCCTGTGTTCACAGCAATCTTTTCTATGCTGCAAGTGAAGCTATATATGTGACATACATACATAACTTTCAGGAAACATAACAACATACTTCACATGAACACTTCCAGTGCTTCTGTAGGCTTTCCATCAGAAATCACTTTATCTAAAGCACCAAGGCACTGGGCAGTGGTGGCACACACCTTTAATCCCAGCACTGGGGAGGCAAAGATAGGTGGATCTCTGTGAGTTCGAGGCCAGCCTGGGCTACAGAGTGAGATCCAGGACAGACACCAAAACTACACAAAGAAACCCTGTCTCGAAAAACAAATAAATAAATACATCAAGGCAATGTGTCAAATGTTCTAAATTGGTTCTCCAAAACATTGTAATCAACCAAAATTAGAAAGCTAAATGATTTTTTGTGTGGTTTTACCTAAAATATAATTGTGCCTTGGTTGTATTGGAAGGACGAATGGTAGCTATGTTTATATCTAGATCTAAGCAGCATGTAATGTGTTAGCTACCATAACGACATTTTAAACAAAGTGTGTCCTTGAGATGTTCCTTTTCCCATATCCCCCATCCTAAGATACTCCTGTTTCCTCTTGTAGGGTCCCCCAAGAGGACTTATGGGATATGAAAGTGAAAAAATCCTAAGGGTAAATCTAGCTGTGCATTATATCAATGTATTGGATTGTATTAGATTCAGGGGTGGGGGAAGAGAGCATTTTTAGCATTTCTGATGTGTTAATTGATTTTGTTTTTCATTTTGTTAGTACTTTGATGTTTAAGTTGGGCAAAAATTTATTGAGCAACTCAGAAATCCCAAAGCTCCTGGAACTAAAGACTTTTGAGCCTCTTTGCAATTGCCTAATCCATGATCTTGTCTTATTTTCCCTGAAGATAATGAATTTTAAAATATATTGATAGTATCCAAACATAGGGAGTATTCTTAGGTTAACTCTACTCTTCCCAAATGAAGTGCTATCATTTTAGACAGAAATTTAATAAAAACAACACACATCTTGAGTGAATTTATATATTAAATCTGTCAGATGCTTAAGAGAGTTCACAGAGGTCTAAGGGGCAAAAAATATTTTAAATGGATAACTGTTCTAAAGGTCATAAAGTAGACCTAGAGCCTTTAAACTAATTAGATTGAAAAGCTTGATTCAGCAAATGCAGTTTTCTTTCTGCAAACTGCGTTTGACCTCCCCCAGGTTTAGAAATGATTTCCATTACTTGTGACATTAGAATGACGTCTTTGTAACTTCTCTTCAATGTAAGAGTATATAAAAAAAGCCAGCCCTCAAGATATTCATTTGTCCACCTTCTAGCCATCATTAGCAAATGCATAAAATTTCTGAATGCTTTAAAATGAAAATGACTTAATAAATGTGAATATGTACTTTCCTTCAATATCTAGTAAGAGTACAGTCAAGTTTTGGTGATAGGTGGGATTCCTGTGAAAATAGCTAGCAAAGAGAAATTATTTATTATTATAAATTAATTTACTACACAATTTTGATTTTAAAAAAGTCATACAGTATATATCTTTAATATAGCACAGTGGTTTAATCTGATTGTTAGCCCTTTATATTTGTCAACATGTTAACTCATTCATCTTAAATAAGTGGCCAAAAGCATATTTTAAAAAAGAAGCTCTTAAACCAAGGAAAACTCAGGAAATGAAGAACCAATCTGTCTTAATTTGAGTACACATTAGCTAAGGTATTTTATTTTATTTTGAATTTGAATATACTATATAAAGCCAGAAGGCATATTATATATTATAGCAGCCTAACTCAGTGATTACAGTTTCTTTAAAATTATACACCGAAGCCGGGCGGTGGTGGCGCACGCCTTTAATCCCAGCACTTGGGAGGCAGAGGCAGGCGGATCTCTGTGAGTTCGAGGCCAGCCTGGTCTCCAAAGCGAGTTCCAGGAAAGGCGCAAAGCTACACAGAGAAACCCTGTCTCGAAAAACCAAAATAAATAAATAAATAAATAAATAAATAAATAAATAAATAAATAAATAAAATAAAATTATACACCGAAGTAGCACTAAATTGAGCAAGTTGCATTTTGTATCTATACAGCACATGCGCACATACGCACATGTGCGCGCGTGTGCACACACACACACACACACAGAGTTAAATGCATAGAGGCCATGCATCTGAGAAGGAACAAGATGAGAAGAGCATGGAAGGGATTGAGAGAGGAAAGGGAAGGAAAGAAAGATGTAATTACATTTAAATTAAAAGAAACACTAGCCAGGCAATTAGAATCACACCCCTATGCTGGTATCCATAAACACTTGCCTTACTCAACCAAGTTCATTCACTTCTATATAAATTTACAAAATCAAATGATTCCAACATTACTAGAAGCAAGTCAACAACACTCAAAGAAGAAGCCAATAAAATATTAATTTAGTAATCAGAGAATGCTAACCCTTAGGGTTTCAGCTGTTACCTCAATTCTACCAACTGTTTTATTACATTTCTAATAAATGACTTTTTAAAGCATTACAGATAAATCGATAAGTACTCAAACAGGAAGTTGGTAGAAAAGCAGAACCTCCTCATAGTCTCTTACATATATGTCTCATGGAGGCAATATTGTACAGCGGTGAAGGCAGAGCTTCCATAGCTAAGTCCTGGCTGCTAAATTTACTTAGCTACATTCCCTTGAACACGACTATTTTCCTGTATGAATCCAATCATCATTCCATATATGTTGCAAAGTACTTGGAATTAAATAAGCTACCATAGCAAAATTTTGGGTTTACAATCAATACATGGAAAGCAAACATTTAAAACTTCTCCTAAAGTAATGTGTTTGTATCACACACAACATGATGCTTGGAAGTATAAATATACATTATGGGATGACTAATTCTGGGTAATTAGACAGTAAATTACCTGGAACAATTGCCATTGCTCTGTGAAATCACTTAGCTACTTTCGATAATTTTCAAGAAATGATAAAATGTAACTGGTTTTGAATTTCTTGAAATTATTCTTTCTTTCTCACTAAAGTTATATATCCTCTGGACAACACATACTCATCTCATGCTTTTCCCTAACTCCTCAGTGTTAGATAGATAGAATTCTCATCTTTCCTACCATAAGATTAGTTTACATATCTACATATGAGTTAGATCGTGTCTGCAGAAGTATTTGAGTGTGTCTGTTCCTACCCCACTATCACTGATTCCTAATGAACAGCAGCCAAAGTGAAAAAGAAGACACATAGCTGGAGGAAATCCAATAACAGGGGGCAACAGAACCAAACTATGCAAAGGGTTCTGGGACAGGTAAAACTGGGATTTTCATAACGAGTTTCATGTTGTTGCAAAGCTTGTTTTGTTCTTGTTTTCAAAGGCAGTCTATATTTGTAAATAATAGTCCTCCTTATATAGTGTATAAAAGACTTATACTATTTTTGCATGGAGATATTGGCAGAAGAAAATGCTTTTTTTTTTTGCACAAAATGAGGATTGAGCTGTGAATTGCTGGAGATGCTAATTAGACAGTACAATGATGCAGCATGTAATAATACACTGGCTACTTCATTTTCTTTGAAGAAATTAAAGTGAGGATATCAGTTTGAAAGAGCATCCATTTTAGAATTGTAGCAAGATAAAAGTATGCCAAGCAATAGAAAGACTTCCTAAGAAAAAAACAATGGGTGACCCAAGAAACAAACGGATGTAGTTTGATGCCTATCCACAGGAAAAGGAGAAGTTTATAACTTTTGAAAAACTCTTGTTTAACTAAAGACTCAAGAGTGAAATATTTCATGTTCCATTTTATGTTACATAGGTAAATTTAAGACCACAAGATTTTAGCAGGAAGGACATGGAGGCAGATGGGAGGTTGGGGGTCATAAGAAGGTCATATAAAATGAAAGGCATATAAAAAGCCACATGGAAACCTTTTATCTTACACCCAAATTAAAAAATAAGCATGTTTTTTAAAAAAAGAATCTAAAAGGTCAAAACCTGTATAACAAAACAAGGCTGTTCATAGAAACCACGAATTATTAAAGAAAAACCATAATATCAGGTTGGGGTACTTCTTTGTAAACTTTTAGGCCAAAGTCTCAATACAATATAGATTTTATTGTTCCTCTTGTTGTTCACAAAAATCTAGAAGACAAAACCCAGGTACTGAAGACATTACACCCTTTGCATCATACAGAGAAATGAAGGTGGAATTGATCTGGGAACATCTTCTCTGCCAGTTAGCATTCATAGTGCTGGAAAGGGGGTGTAGAGAAAAGCAACCAACAGTCTTAACTTACTGTGAACACTATGAAGTATGATCTAAGGCAAGATGTTCACCTTGATATAACAGAGGCATGAGAGGTATCATGGTAACTAACCAACAGCTCTGTAATTGGACTTGAGGCCTGCTACACATTACAGAACCCATACCTGGTAATGCAAACCTGGTCAAAAGCCCTATAGAGCAAGTTATAGGCCTGAGAAGGGAACTTAATATTGTTAGTTAGGGGGCTTAAAGAGGTGTCTCAGTGGTTAAGATCACTTGATGCTCTTGCAGAGGATCTGAGTTTGGTTCCTAGCACCCATATCTGGCAACTTAAAATCTGCTGTAACTCTGGGAGACCATATCTTTTCTGGTCTATAGGTGTATGTGCACAAATATGATGCACATAAACTCATACATAGTATCAAACTGCCTTCCAAATAGTAATGTTCATAATACCCATAGACAGGTACCACTCTCTATGTCTTAACTGGAAAAGTCTCCTTTTCCAGTAAATAGCAGCAAGTGCAAAGACTGGTGGCTGCATAAGGTATAAAAATAAGTGTAAGTGGAGAGCTCAGTTCTAAACAATACATTTACACCATTCCCTCTAAGTATTTCCAGCAGAGGACAGAAAGAATGTAAGATCTAGAAAGCTGAGAGAGGACCTTTGAAGTGCCACCTTCTGGACAAGGCACAATATTGCAGTCAGGAACTCAACTAGATTCCTGCTTTGGGTCTGTACAAGAATAGGCCAGTAAACCATCATAAAGAACTACCCCTTCCTACTGAACTATTTGCTGCAGATAGATTCAGAGAGAGAGGAATCATTACCTTCAGTGTTGTACCTGCTGGTGACCCACCAAGCACCAGTGGACAGTCCTAATCCATTGGTCACACAATGGACCTGGTTAAATAATAGATTCTTAAATAAAATAAAAATGCATGAGAAAGAGAATGGTGGGAAGAAGTGAAGATGGTAGGGAATGGGGAGAAAATTTTAAGAAAAAGGTGGGGATATAGTAATTATAATCCATTATATACATGTGTGAAGTTTTCAAATAGTTATTATTTTAAAAATCTTAAAACATTTCCTGGATATAATCAACAAGACTTAATTCTTTTCTGTGTGTCAAAACCAGTCATTCATTGTTCAGAAAGAGGCAGGCCTCCCGTGGGAGTCAACAAAGCATGGAATATCATGTTGAGGCAGGGAGTGGAAGGGGGGAGGGGGGTTTATGGCAGGTGGAGGAAGGGAACAGAAAGAGAGGAGGGAGAGGAAACTGTGGTTGGTATGTAAAATAAATGAAAGAAAATTAATAAGAAAAAGTAGTAAAAATGGAAGGAAAATTGTATTAGTCTCTTTGTGGTGGTGTTGTTGCTATAAAATGAAAAACACTCTGGCCAGAGAAGCAGGTAGACTACCTGCAGATCTTTATCTCTCCTCCAAATCCAATCCCCATTCTCACCCTCCAGCTCTACAGCAGACAGTTTGCGCTAATATACCCTCCCTATCTACCACTATTTCCAGCAGATCCCACAGATCCTGCCCTCCAATTCCTCCAGCCCCCACTCATCTCATTATGATAGCCCTAATCAGCAGGGGTTCCCTAAGAACCCTCAGGCCACTACAGCCAGGGAAGCAGGTGGCCTTACTGTGGATCTTCACTTCTTTCTCCTCTCCTCCAAATCCAATCCCCCACTCTCATCCCCAATTCTATAGCAGACCATATTCTGTGACTTCTTCCTCCTCTCCTGTGTGGGTCTCTGCAAACAGCAGTGTAGGCAGAATCAAGATTCACTTGAGACCAGAAGGAAATCTAACTCAATAGGACTTAGCCAATGTGGGTTCAAACTTCTAGAGCATGACACTGGGCAGTTTATTTTGGCCATTTTTAAGCACAACACAATTTTGGAAAAAGTCTCCTGATAATTAACTCAATCTTATATGTACAACAAAGCTTAAGACATGGTTACATTGAAATTCTTTACAAAGTATATATATGGCCTCTTCCATAAATATGAGTTCTATTGACCCGGAAACAATGTTCAAGATAAAGGTCTAGGGAGAATGACTGAGGTAAAACATAATAGCCTGTGTGAGTCAGGATTGGCCCAGACCTACAAATAACACGTTACCTAGGCTATTGTAGAGCATAAGTGACATTTCCCATAAGGATGGATTCTATTGACTGAGAAGCAATGTTGAAGATCAAAGGAAGAAGAGTCTGGGATAAGCAAACATAATAGTCTAGGGGATTCATGTGAGGTCTAACCCTACAGACAGCAAAGACCACCAAGTTATGAGCTACATTTGTTCCCAGATTTCTGGGTGGGAAAAAAGGTAAATATCTGCTGTAGATATCACTTTGTATAAATAAAATGCTGATTGTCCAGTAGCCAGGCAGGAAGTATAGGTAGGACAAGCAGAGAAGATAATTCTGGGAACAGGAAGGCTGAGGGGAGACACCAGCCTGCCAACCAGGGAGCAGCATGTAACAGCAACAGGTAAAGCCATGAAACATGTGGCAACACAGAGATTAACAGAAATGTGCTGAGTTTAAGTGTAAGAGCTAGTCAGTGGTAGGCTTGAGCTAATGGCCAAGCAATTTAATTAATGTAAGCTTCTGAGTGATTATTTTATAAGCAGTTGCAGGGTCCGTGGGGCTGGTCAGGACTGGAGAAAGCTTCAGCTACAAATATCTCTCCCATGAAGAGACAAGCCTGCATCCTGACATTCTTTGCTTCCCTAATGCTTCTCTGTGGTAACAAGGACCATGTGCCCTCTACATTTTCTGCTGCCATTTTCAGGTGATCACTCAGATCTTCTCCTCCAAACTTCCTCCCCACTCATCCTGTTATCTCAGCCCCCAAATCTATCAAGCATTAACTAGGAACCCTTCACCCAAGCATGCCAGAGAAGCAAATAGGCCAGAAAAGCAGGTAGGCAAGATTCAGATATTCACACTCCTACTGTGGAACAATCTTTGTATACTGTAAATATACATTAGTCTCATTGGTTAATAAACAAGCTGTAAGACTAATAGCTGAACAAGATAAGGTTAGGCTGGAGAGCTAAATTGAGAATGCTGGGAGAAAGAAATTTGGAGTCAGAAGTAACAAGTAGACACAGAGAGAAGCAAGATGGGCATGTTGTAATGAGGAAAGGTACAAAGCCTTGTGGCAGAACATAGATGAGAAATATAGGTTAATTTAAATGTAACAGTTAGCTAGTAACAGGCCTGAGCTATTAGCTGAGCATTTATAATTAATATTAAGCCTCTGGTGGCTATTTGGGAATGGCTTGCAGGACAGAAATTTCTATCTACACTCTCCCTCCTTTCCTCAAAATCCAATCCCCCAGATTCATCCAGAGGTCTGGAGCAAACTGCCACTTGAGACCTCTCCTAACTCTACCTTCATTCCTAGAAGACTAAAAAGAACCTAGTAGAACATCATCCTTGCCTCTGTCCTGTGGAATTCCTCAGTCCCTCTCCTTTTACACTATCACCATTTCTAGATGTTAGATCCCAATACCTAGAAAGACATTTTACCTGGAACCCCCAGTGGTTACACCTATGAGGACTGCAGAAAAATTCCTTACCAACCAACACACCATTCTAAGAACAAGAGAGGAAACAGAAACCAAGGAACAAAATACTCATCCAACAAAGACAAGACCAGATATGGGTTCCTAGAATTACAATCACCTGTAACTTGGAAGCCTAGATACCAGCATAAAAACACAGTCAACAATATCCAGAACAATGTGTCTCCACAAGAGCCCAGCAAACCTATTACAGTAGACACTGAGAATTGCAGCATAGCTGAAGTATAAGACAAGGACTTTAAAATGGCCTTTAAGAATAGAGAAATGATAGAGACCTTTAAACAGAAAGTGAATAAATCTATAAAAATGCAAAAAAGCAGTGGAATGAAATGAATAAAACAATCAAGACTTGAAAATAGAAGTACAATCAATGAAGAACTCAAACTAAGGGAAATATGGAGATAAAAAAATTTAGAAACTTGAATAGGAATCTCACAGGTGAGCCTCACCAACAGAATGCAAGAGATAGAAGAGAGAATCTCAGGCATTGAAGACACAATAGTAGAAATGGATACCTCAGTCAAAAAAAATGTTAAACCTGAAATAATCCTGACACAAAACTTATAGGAAATTTTGGACACAATGAAAAGCCCAAAGGGAAAAATAAAAGATGTAGAGGAAGAAGAAAAAACCCAGGCCAAAGGCAAAGAAAGTATTTCTCACAAAACCATAGAAGAAAATTTGCCTAACCTAAGGAAGGAGATGCCTATCAAGATACAAGAAGCATACAGAACTCTAAGACTGTACTAGAAAAGAAATCATAGTAGGCATATAATAAACAAAACATTAAGTGTACAAAACAAAGAAAGAATATTAAGAACTGCAAGGAGAAAAGACCGGGTAACTTATGAAGGCTAACCTATTGGAGTAACACTTGACTTCTCAATGGAGACTTTAAAAGCAAGAAGGGTCTGTAAATATATTCAACAAATTCTAGGAGACCACAAACGGCAGGACAGAATACTATATCCAGGAAAACTTTCAACCGCAATAGCTAGAGAAAATAAGACATTCTATGATAAAACAAAATTTAAACTATCTATCTAAAAATCCAAACACACAGGTAATATCAAGAGGAAAACTTAGACCCACAGAGGTTAACCATAACCAAGAAAACATAAAGAAAATAACCCCAGACCAGAAAATCAAAAGGGAGAAACACACACACCACCACCACAACAACAACAACAACAACAAGAACAACAACAACAAATTAATTAAAATAAACAAACTGTTCATTGCTGACTCTCAACATCAATGGTATCAACACCACAACCAGCCACCCTTCACCTCCTCACAAATAAAATCACTGACTTACAGAATGTATGCAAAAATATATTTATCCTCTGCTGGATCCAAGAAATAGACCTTAACATCAAGGATAGACATTACCTCAGGGAAAAAGTATCAAAAAAGATATTCCAAGCAAATGGATTTTAGAAACAGGCTGGTGTAACCCTTTTAATATATATGACAGTGTAGACTTCAAACCAAAACTAATCAGAAGAGATAGGGAAGGCCCCTATATGTTCATCAAAGAAAAAATACATCAAGAGGACATTTCATTCTTAACATCTGTACACCAAACACAAAGGCAACCAAATTCATAAAAGAATCACTGATACAGCTTAAATCACAAACTGAATCTCCCGCACTGATAGTGGGAGATTAGATAACCTACCCTCACCAACGAACAGCTCATCCAGACAAAAACTAAACAGAGACATGCTGGAGCTAACAGAGATTATAAACCAACTGGACTTAACAGATGCTAACAGAACATTTTCCCAAACCTCATGGAACTTTCTCCATAACTGATCATGTACTCAGAAAGTGAATCTCAGCAGATACAAGAAAATGGAAATAATGCCCTGCATCCTTTGTCACCACCACAGATTAAAGCTGAATATCAACGACAGAAACAACAGGATGCTTACAAACTCATGGAAACTGAATAGTTCATTACTGAATGAAAAATGGGTCTTGACAAAACTAACTAAATAAATTAAAGACTTTCTAGAATTGAATGAAAATGAATATATGGCATGCCCAATCTTATGGGACACAATAAAAGCAGCTCTAAGAGGCAAGTTCATAACACTAATTGCCTATAAAAAAAAATGGTGAGATCTCATACTAGTATCTTAACAGAACACTGGAAAACTAATAAAACAAAAAGTAGAAATCATACCCCAAAGAAGTACACGGCAAGAAATAATCAAACTCAGAGATAAAATCAACATAATAGTGGTGGCACATAACTTTAATCCCAGCACTTGTAAGACAAAGACAGACAGATCTCTGACTTCAAGACCATTCTGGTCTACAGAGAGAGTTCTAAGACAACCAAGGCTATGAAGAGAAACCCTGTCTTGAAAAAAAAAAGGAAGAAGGAAAAAGAAAACAAACAAAAACAATACAAAGAATCAAGGAAACAAAATCATTTAAAACCTGTACTCCACTGTATTCAAAAATTGAAAAGATACATAATTTCCTAAATACATACTATTTAAACTTTAAATGATGGTCAAATAAAAAGGACAAGCAGACATGTGACTTCTAGTAAAATACAGGCAGTAGCAGGGCGGTGGTGGCGCACGCCTTTAATCCTAGCACTCGGGAGGCAGAGCCAGGCGGATCTCTGTGAGTTCGAGGCCAGCCTGGGCTACCAAGTGAGTCCCAGGAAAGGCGCAAAGCTACACAGAAAAACCCTGTCTCGAAAAACCAAAAAAAATAAATAAAATAAAATAAAAATAAAAAAAATTTAAAAAAATACAGGCAGTAACTAAAAATCTACCAATTAAAAAAACCAATGATCAGTTTAGAATACTACCAGATGTTCAAAGAGAGGTTAATGCCAATACTGCTCAAATTATTTCACAAAATAGATATAGAAGGAACATTGCTCTATTTGTCTTATGACATCACAGTTACTGTGATACCAAAATCACATAAAGACACAACAGCAAAAACAAGTAACAGACCAGTGTCCCTGATGAACATAGATGCAACAGTTCCCAATAAACTGCTCATAAACTGAATCCAAGAACACATCTAAAAGATCATCCACCATGATCAAGCAAGCTTCATCCCAGATAGGCAGAGATGGTTCAATAAACATAATTCATCATATAATCAAACTGAAAGACAAAAATTACACGATCATTTCTATATCTGCAGATAAAATCGAACATGATAAATTCCTTCATAATAAAAGTCCTAGACAGAATAAGGAGGCAACCACTCAGTATAATAAAGGCAGTTTACAGCAAGTCCATACCTAACATAAAGTTAAATGGAGAGAAACTCTAAGCAATTCTACTGAAATTATGAACAAGGCAAAATTGTTTGCCCTCTCCATACCTATTCGATATATTATGTGAAGTCTTAGCTAGAGCAACAGAACAACTGAAGGAGATCAAGGTGATACAAATTAGAAAGAAAGAAGAAAAAGTATATTTATTTGCAGATGATATGATAGTACATATAAGTGATCCTAAAAGTTCCATTGGGAAACTCCAGCAGCCGATAAATGTTTTCAACAAGATAGCTGGATAAAAAGTTAACTCAATGAAAAACAGACTGAGGAGGAAATCAGGGAAACAACATCTTGCACAATAACCTCAGATATGATAAAGTATCTTGGGGTAACTCTAATGATGATGGTGAAAAGAACTTTAAGATATTAAAAAAAATTAAAGAAGATATCAGAAGATGGAAAGATCTCCCATGCTCATGGATCAGGAAGATTAACATAGTAAAAATGGCCACTCTACCAAAAGCAAGCTACAGATTCAACACAATGTCTATCAAATTTCCAAAACAATTCTTAACAAATCTTAAAGTCCATTTTTATCTTCATATGGAAACACAAAAACTCAGGGTAGCTAAAACAATCCTATATAGTAAAATAACTGCTAGAGGTATCACCTTCTCTGACTTCAAATTGTACAACAGAGCCAGGGTAATAAAGACCACATTCTATGGCATAAAAATAGAAATGTTGATCTATGGCACTGAAATAAAGACACTGCCCCAGACATAAATCCATGTACCTATGGATAATTGCTTGCTGATAAAGAAGCCAGAAAAACACACTGGAAGAAAGATTGCATGTACAACACATGATTCTGGTAAACTTGATGATTGCATGTAGAAGGATCAACATAGATCTACACTAATCACCCTACACAAAACTCAACTCCAAATACATCAGTATAAAACCTGTTACACTAAACATGATAGAAGAGAAAATGCTGAAAACCTTGACCTCAGTGGCACACAATAGACTTCCTGAACAGAATGCCATTAGCACAGGCATAAAGACCAACAGTCAATAAACAGGATCTCACAAAACTGAAAAGTTTCTTCATGACAAAGGTCACCAGCATTCAGACAAAGGAACAGCCTATAGAATGGGAAAAGTTTCTTTTTACCAAATACATATCTGATAGAGGGCTAATATCCAGTATATATAAAGAATTAAACAAACTGGAGCTCAAGAAAATAAATAACACAATTAAAAAAAATAGACAAGGATCTAAACAAAATTCTCAAAAGAGGAAACTCAAATGACTGAGAAGTACTCAAAGAAATATTCAACACCCTTAGTTGTTGCTGTTGTTTTTATTCTTTTGGGGGAGCTCCCAAATAAATCACACATGGAGGCTTATTCTTAATTGTAAATGCTCGGCCTTACCTTGGCTTGTTTTTAGTAACTTTTCCTGACTTTAAATTATTCTTTCTACTTTTTGCCTCTGGGCTTTTCCCTTTTCTTACTTCTGTAATCTTACTTTCACTCTTACTCCATGACTTGCTGTGTAGCTGGATGGCTGGCTCCTGATGTCCTCCTGCTTCTCTGGCTACTTCTTTTTACCTCCTTCTCCCAGGAGAAGGCCCTGCCTGCCAGCCCCACCTATCCTTTCTTCTGCTTTGCTATTGATCATTCAGTTCTCAGTTAGACCATCAGGTGTTTCAGGCAGGCACAGTAAAATAGCTTAACAGAGTTAAACAAATGCAACATAAACAAAAGTAACACACCTTCAAATAATATTCCCCAACACTAAGTAATCAGGAAAGTGGAAACAGCTTTGCCATTTTATCTTAAAACTATCAGAATGATGAAAATAATTTTAAAACCGCAGCTCATGTTGTTCAGGACATGGATTAAGGGGAACACTCACCCATTGCTGATGGGAGTGCAAACTTGTTCAGTCACTATGTAAATAAGTCTAGCTGTTCTTCAGGATTATAGGAAATTAAGTAACTTAAGATCAAGTTCTACCACTCCTGGACATAAACCCAAAGGATGTTTTGTTTTTCCAGGGAGACATTTGCTCAACCATGTTCATTGCTGCTCTATTCATAATAGCCTGAAACTGGAAACAATCTAAAAGTCCCTCAACAAAAGAACAGACAAAAAAATGTGGTACACAATGGCATATTGTATACACAGCTATTTTAAAACATGAAATTTGCAGGTAAATGGATGGAAAAAGAAAAAAAATCACCCTGAGTGAGGAATCCTAGACCCAAAAGAATAAATATGGTTTGTATTTGCTTATATGTGAGTATTACCTGTTAAGTCAATGGTAACCAAACTACAACCTATAGAACCACAGAGGTTAGGTACAAAATAATAGATTCAGGAGCAGGATCCTTAGGAAAGGGAAATATACTAGATAGTTGTGGATGGATGGGGGAACAGGAACTGGAGGATCAAGTAGAGAGGGACAGGGAAGAGGGGGACAAGGGAGGGAATCCAGAGAGAGGGACAGCAAAAACTAAGGGCCATTTGAGGGGTAGTATGGAAACCCTATATAGTAGAAGCTTACTAAAATACATAAATGTATGAAGGTTATCCTAATGAAGCTCCAAATAATAAGACCTTTGGAGTCCCAACTGTCCATTTCTTGTTATGAAAAGAAGCTTCCAGTTCAGGAATTGAGTATAACTAATAGGTTTGTTGGCCAAAGGGTCCCTTGGAAAATCCATTACAATCAGGCTGTGGCCAAGATTACAGGTTGCTGTCCAGTAACTGACTCAAGGGCCCCTATGCTGAAGACCACACCTACACAACCCATGGAAAATGGAGAAGTCTAGTTGATACCTACATAGAGTCTTTGCCTCTTTGTACTAGCATGTTTAGTACAGGAAGGTACTCGGCATACTACCAAAGGACAAAGGTGAAAAATAACCCAGCCACAAATCCTTTGATCTACGGTACTTTCCTGCCTGAAAGATATGCTAATACAATGGTGGCACAAATCTTGTGAGAGTAACCACTCCATATCTGATTTATTTAAAGCCCACTCTATGAAATGGATCCCAAACCAGACACTGCTTAGGTGACCAAGTACAAGACCCTGAGACTAGACAGACCAGGGACCTAAGGTAAAACCAAATACTACTGTTCAACTCTAAGAATGCAGTAATAAAATGACTCCTAACAACATTCTGTTATACTCATAGGTCAGTGTCTTGCTCAGCCATCTTCAGAGAAGCTTCTTCCTGCAGCAGACAAGAACAAATGCAGAGATTCACGGCCATATATTACTCAGAGAGTGAGAAATCTTGGAACACTCAGCCTTAAACAGACTTTTTCCATCAAATCCCTCCCCTCAGGAATCTGGGAACCCAAAAATAGAGGATGCAGAAAGAGTATACTAGCCATGGAGGATGGAAGACACCAAGAAAATAAGGCCCTCTTAATCGACATGATTGATGTGCAGATGAATTCACAGAGACTGAGGCAGCATGCACAGGGCCTTCTGCACTAGATGGAGATCTAGGGCTGAAAGAAGAAGCAGATGGATGCCTTCATCCCTAAGAAGAAGCAATTTCCAGTTGTAAACCTTTTGCAAGTGAAAATTTAGTTATTTGCAAGGCAGTCTCACTGGGAAACAAACTACTCTTAATGGTCTACCCATCAATTGCATGCCTAAAAATTGATGGCCAACAGAAAAAATAAACTCAAAGGTGAATTTGAAGGTTCCTTATCTCCTAATGTTGTCAGCACTTTTTTAAAAAATAAAATATGTTTTTAATTTTTTATTGCTTATTTATTTATTTATATTCTTTTTTACTACAGTTTTTTGTGTATTTATTTTGGTCTCTAGTGTTGGTTTTTTATGAGATACCTGAGTGTGCAAATGAATGGGTCTCTGCATCTATATCTTTTTCTTATGCCTTTACTTGTTTTGTTTTTCTTCTATTTGTCTTATTCTACTTTGATGTATTAGTTTTTGTTCCATCTTATTATATTGTATTATTGTTATTATTATTCCTTAGAAGCCTGTTTATTTTCTAATGAGACAAATAGATCAGGATGGATCAGCATGAGAAGGGAGGTATAGGGGTACTTGGAGGAGTAGAGGGAAATGTTACTCGAGAAAATAAAATCTATTTCCAACAACAGGGAAAAAATGAACAAAATTTAATTTAAAAAATATGGTCTTGAAATCAGAAGCACTATATTCATTGTACTTTGCTAACCTAATATCTTGAGAAAATAATCTATACTTGTATTTTTATTTCTAATAATAAATAAAGAAAAATACTCATATATTTTACATGCAGAAAAAAACTGACAAATAAGAAGAGGGGTTTTGTTTTTTTGTTTTGTTTTGTTTATTTGCTTATGGTTTCGGGAAGAGAGACGTCCATAATAGTGGGAAAGGCTTGGTGGCAGGAACAGAAAGCTGAGATATTACATCTCAAAAACACATAATAAACAGAGTGAACAGTCTGATCCCTAGTAAGTACTTCCTCCAGCAAAGATACACCTCCGACTACTTCAGTAACTTCCCCAAAGAGCACCAGCAACTGGAGATTCAGTGTTCAAAGACATAAGCTTACAGAGACAGTTTCATTCAAACCAATATAGTCTTGTAGGCTATGATGGACAATTTGAAAATAGGTGAAAATTACTGTTTTCAATAGAATATTAAAAATGAAACACATGTTAGAGTTGACTGTATGTCATGCAATTATATTTATTGCAGGAGAATTGTATGCAAATGTATTTACTACATAAAATCCTGTGAGTTATGATACAGGTACATTTGGGTCAACGAGAAGTCAGCAGGAAAGCGCTTCTGTGTGTTCCTATGAAAATGTAAATTATATAGAAAATGATACAGTGTCAGTGTTAAATGAGGGACAACTGAGCATGTGCAGCTATATGAAAATGTGAGAAAAGACAGCATCTTTTAGAAACTAATGTAGGTATATTTCTGAAACTTAAGCCATCAAAGAAAACACCTGAAGAAAAATGGACAAGAAAGTCAAAGATAATAATGTGAAAGAACTGTGGAAAGCCCTGGAGTCGAGATTGCTCTCCTAGAAGTGAAGATAGTTTTATTGCAAGATTTTTAATTAAATTGCTGAATAATATTTTAAATAAATATGCATATATACATACATATATGTATAATATATATAGGTATATTTTAAGTTACCTGTAGCAAGAAATGAAAATGTCTATTAATTGATTTCCAAACTATCCAATTTAACATGTAAGAAGTAATTTTAGAATAACTATTAAGCACTTATATTCATCATGTTTTAGAGAAGAAATACATAAATTATTCCCTAAAAACAAATTACTTTCTCTAATTCTGGTGGGTTAGTTACTTTTCTTTCATTTTTTTTTTTTGTGATAAAACACTAATGTCAGAACTAAGAACATAGTCAAGAGAAGGACACATGGTGAACAACTCCTTGGGGAACTGTGAGAGAAATTCCAGGAAAAAAGGCAGAGAGCCTTTTACCTCAGGTACATTTTGGTCCCTAGATTGTTCTTGGATGTGATTTCATGCCTCCTGTGACAAACATTGACGTTCCATTTATAAGACATGTTTATCCTTGCCGGATGTCAGACCATAGCTCTAGAACTCCATCTGGTCGGTGTACCCTGGATACCTGTACCCAGTGAATCTGGATATGGCCTTCTGTCTTGCTTTCGTGCTTTCTAAGATACAACCAATAGCAGCTGCCAGGCAATTACATTTAAATTGGTCTGTCCTGAGAATGTTCTGGGAAAATATGTGCTTACTGATGTTTATTTACATATTTTTCTGATCGTGTATTTCCGATCATATTTTTCTGAACTCAAACAGCCTTCCTTGGATCACTGCTTTCTTTGTTACATTTGTGTATAAATGTACACTGAAGCTGAGGTAAGGTTGTCTACAGCAGTAGACTGTAGTCCGCCCCATCCTTTCAGGTCCTCAGATCCCAGGTCCAGGAGGCAAGATCTGCACAGGTTGGCAAAAGTTGACACACTATGACCAAATCCAACTTAGGGAAGAAAGAATTTTCTTGAGCTTATGGTTCCAGGGGGAAGAGTCAAAAACACTGCGGAGGCATGGCACACAAACAGGGAGTTGGAGCAGGGAAAAAACCGGCGACCACTTCAACTGTAGACACAAAGCAGCAAGAATAACTTGGAAATGGGGGAAGACTATAAACTCTCCTACTCTCTCCAGCAAGGTCGCACTTCCCTGTAACATCCCTTCCCCCAAAACAATGCCACCACCTGGGGAGCAAGTGTCCAAATAGGTGAGCATATTGGGGATATTTACCATTCAAACCACCACATGTAGCCCAGTAAAAATACACTGGGTGAGAAAAAGAGATCCTATCTTTAAAGTCCTACCTGTAAGTGTTCTCTAAGTGCGTTCTAGCCATCATGACTCAAACACTAGTAAAGCAATGTGCTGATTAATGAACATTTTATTCTCGTAATGAAATATTTGGTGAGCACTTGGGAGCACATCATTTCTGGACATCAGCAATACATTTTAGGATGTCATACCTTTATTTGTGTTATTAATAATAACAATTTTTAAGACTACAAAGTATCTGGACTTGAAGTCTATAATTTGTATTTTAGTATCCCAACCACCTGTTTTAATGTACTTATCAATTAATCTGAATTGTTCACTGGATAATTGGATTCTGTTTTATTAATGTCCTGTCTAATGACAGGTTAAAATTTTTCCATAAAAAATACAGACATAAAATCATCTCTTAATAAGAAAAAAAATGTTTCTTCAATTACCTTTAGACAGGAAGTAGTACGTGGTGAATGAGATAGGGACTGCTGCTGATTAACAACCACAGTCTCTTTAGTTAAATTGGATGTCCATTACATAACATATGATATGATTTGGACTACTATGACAGAGAACAAAAATATAAATGGCTTAAGGCAGACTTATATGTCTTTGAATGTGAGCTGTCTATCGGTAAAACCAGGACTCCATGGCAACAATACTCTGTATCTTTTCTTTTTGTTCCATTATGGAGCTTCTTCATGTTTTTTACATAGCTCAGAATTACTATGTAAATATTTTAGCCACTGAGAAAGGAAAGGAAAAGGAGCGGATATCTGTCATTTCTTACCTGTAACAGAATCTTCTGAATCTAGTTTTCACTATGGATACCCATGAGTCTAATAAAATGTGGGTATTCTATTGCTAATGAAACTTCGTTCATGTATTTGCAGTAAACATCTAAAAATACTGTAACAATTTCTTTACTTACAAAGAAGTCCTTCATATAGGCAGGCTCTGTAAATTGTATGTGAAATACTTAAACCTCCGTGGACAATACCTGTAGGTGAGTTTTAAATAGTTATCATGTTTATTTATTTACTTTTTTTAAATAAGCCTGCAGATTAACAGAAAAATCTTTTGCTGAGACTGCAAAAGTTTTATGGATAAGTAATTAAAAAACATAAATGAGTTCTATGTGAAATTAATGAAAGCATATATTCCCCTGGTAGATAATGCATCCCCAAATATTCTTCTTCAAGATGTATCATTATACAAGATTTTAATAGATTCCCATATTTACTTATACATCTTCTACAATATTTAAACATATTTTCTCTTGCCTTCATGTTTTCTGCCTCTTGTGAGTATTCCATGTTCACCAAATGTCCATGTTAATCATTCCACTTCCTCTCGGAACTATCATTGTCTCAGCCATCCATCATTCCATAGTGTTGGTAAGCTGGGATGCTACTCTTTCAATGCCTCACAGATCTATCATCATTCCATAGTGTTGGTGGGTTGTGATGCTACTCCTTGCTAAAAGCAGTTTTCACATAAGGATAGAACAAGAACTAAACAAAAACATTGGGAGCAAAGACTTTTGGGGGAACTAAAACATTGAATAGAGAGAGAATTTTAGGATATTTTAACTTTATAAACCACAATTAGTTAGTAGAATTATTCCTAAGCCTGGTAGATTATTCCATTTTATTAAACAAAGTGTATATTGCTAGCTATATAAATCTCTTGAGTTGAATTAAATGTAGAGTTTTATAAAAAGCCGAACTCAGGGCAAGAAAGACAGTTCAGTTGGTTAAGTGCTTGCCTTGCAATTACAGTACTTGAGTTTGATTCACAGGATCTGTGTTAAAAATCCTGGTTTGGGCCAATGAGATGGTTCATCTGACCTGAGTTTAAGCATGAGAATCCACGTGGTGGAGGAAAAGAACCAACTCCTGCAAGTTCTCTTTTGATCTCCACTTATGCGGTACAGCATGTGCGTGCGCACGCGCATGCACACACACAGACATTTACACACACGCAGGAGCTAAAAGTATTTAATATTTTAAAAACAAATTATACTCACTGAATTTAATCAAAATATTTAATCATCTTTATGTTGTTAAGTTTGTAGATTTTTTCCTCAGACATGTGTTTGTCAAATTTACTAACCTCTTTATAAAAGAAATATAAATTATACATAAATATTCTTTGAATTTTTACATAAAGCTTACAGCTTACTTGCAAAATAAAGAAATTAGCACTAAGAATTTCTTAGGTGTTGTCTGCATAGTTTTTAATTAATTGTGGCTGATAACTTAGCCTGTGAATGTTTCCTTGAATCTTTCCAGTGTATGGCACATATATATGCTGTGGGATGGTCTGTATGTCAAGTGTGTTGCTGATTGGTCAATAAATAAATCACTGATTGGCCAGTGGCTAGGCAGGAAGTATAGGCGGGACAAGGAGAAGAATAAAGCTGGGAAGTGGAAGGCTGAGTCAGAGACACTGGAGCCGCCACAATGAGAAACAGCATGTGAAGATGCTGGTAAGCCACAAGCTATGTGGCAAGGTATAGATTAATAGAAATGGATTAATTTAAGCTGTAAGAACAGTTAGCAAGAAGCCTGCCACGGCCATACAGTTTGTAACCAATATAAATCTCTGTGTTTACTTGGTCAGGTCTGAGCGGCTGTGGGACTGGCAGGTGAGAGAAATTTGTCCTGATTGTGGGCCAGGCAGGAAAACTCTAGCTGCATATATACATGGAGATAAGCTCACAATTCTCTACATGGCATGCCTATATAAATAAAACAGGAAAAGCAATAAATTGTGTCTTGCACAAGAGTGGTTATTATCATTTACTAATATTAATACATGTTATAATTAAACATATTTATTTTAAAAAATAATTTAAGGTATTTTGCAATCTACTCCAACAAGCTGTGTTATAAATTGAACAATTTACCATTTAAAAACTTTAATTAAGTCAATTTAGGCAATAAAGAACATATACATCTAATATAATATAGCAAACTGAAACTCAACCAAATCTAAATTGTTTAGTATAATTATATCGATCTTCATTGAGGAAATCATTTCTTGACTGAATTATCTGAAACTATCTTAAAGCTTCCTGTTCATGACATACTAAAAATAGCTCAAAAATTGGCAGGGATATATATCAGTAATATGGCACAAATCTAGCATGAATAAGACTCCAGATTCAATCTCCAGCATCCATTCCCTTCTTCCAAATACTCCAAACAGTATGTTTTGACAATTATCAGTTCTGCCTGAATAATTACACGGGGGAAAATAATCAAAGAGTTTCATATTTTGAAATAATTGAATTAATCTCATATTGTCAGATGGGTGCAAAAATTCTCAATAAAAGTAAGAAACTTTAATCTTGACAATGATAAAGTGTAGAACTTGAGAGCCACACTGACGGGCTTTGAATCCTGCTTCTCTTGCTGGCTACAGCACCACGGTTGGCTTGCCCTTTTGGAAGCTTGTTTCATCATTCCTAAGTTGGTTAAATAAAATACTTGGGGATTTTTCCAGAATAAAATTGTTGAAAGAAATATAGATTTTATTATCATTTTAATTATTATAAATATATTTCTCAACACCTGGAGCACACCAAGAAGAGGCAAAAAAAAAAATCTATGCCAACTTTAAATATAACCCTTTCTCATACTTACTTTTTTCTGAAAAATCTTCAAGAGATATTGCTATATTTAAATTTAGGTTAAAATTAACCACATTAAAATGTATGTTCCACGGAGGTTATTTAAATGTATGCTCCAATAAGTGGTTTAATGGAATCATATCGGTACTTAAATTACAAAAAAAATGAGCAATAAATCTGTAGCCCTTTGTGTCTGTTCTAAAGAAATGTACACATGCGTTAAAATGTGAATTTATAAACTGTATTTTTTCCAATAATTAGTCCCCTTATGAAATTTTTTACTCAATATAATTTACAATGCTCACTGAAGAGAGTCAACTGAATACTGCACAGAAAATAGCATCAGTCTCAAATAAAAGTCAGTGAAAGTCTCAGTGCAGTATTTCTTGAGTTCTATTTAGCCAACAGGTTTCTTTGCAATAAGTAAAAATTCTAAATGCTGTAAGAATTTTTGATAATTTACCGTCAAAGCAAGTGAGGAAATGTCATTTAATTCCTTACCTAGGATAGATGGGCAGTAGGTCTGTTCTTCACATGTTCACATATTAACACTGAGCAATTGTTCCTGTATAGATAACAATGGAAACAACTCACAAGATATAGCTTGCTTCTAATTTACTATCTCTACTATCAAATCACCAAACTGAGTTCATTAAATCATGCAACAAGATAGTACAGATGATGCTTTACCCAGGAATGACCAGACAATAAGTCATTCATTTTAATATTCAGATCATATTCTATTGGTTTCGTATTAATCATTTTATTTTATGCTAGTGTCTAACTATAAAAGCAATATGACCAAATTATTCTAACAATTACAAAGAATAGAACATACCATCTCAATGCTCTAATATAATTACTTTAGTTGTTTTTCCTCCCCTTTTATTAGTTTTGTATATTTCTATTTATAATACCATCCACATAAAATTCAATATACTGTCCTTTTCATGAATTTTGTAATATCAGTCTCTTCTTACTAATGAATAGCATATACAGCCATCAGTAAGTACATCATGTACTTAGTAATTATTAAATTATAATTAAGAAATTATTTTCTATATGTATAACCACTACTATCCTTTTAACAGACACATAGCCTCTCTTACAGAACGTTCACAGCAAGATTCACAAGTAATTTACCATGTATTTTCTGTCACTTAACCACGTCCCCTTAATGCCTTAGCCAAAGAATTCAGAGCCCAGAGATCTTACCGATCTCCTTTCCTTCCTTCAACATTTCCAAATCTATCAACTCTTCAGCCGTGCAGCAGCTACCTCAGTTCAGTTGACTCTCTCCTAATGCAAATTTTAACAGTTTTCTAAGTAATCTTACCTGCTATCCTGTCTGCTTCAAATCCTGCAGCCAGAGTGATGATTTCAAATAACAAAGCCAAAGAAGATGGTTCATGCTTGAAATACATTCCCCACCATCCTCAGTGTAGTAGGTCAGAAGGCCTTTCCTGATCTACACTCAGATTATTGCTTGTGCCTCATTCTGAGATGGATAAGCAGGGGCTTCACGGTAAGATAACCAAGGACGCTAGGGATGTAACTTGATAACTGTGTGTGATGATGGTCAAAATGCCCCTTAGTGGATAAATGTCCTTAAAGATACAGCTAAATTCTTCCTGTTATATCACAGATTAATGTGTCAGGTACTTCCCCACTGTTTAGCAAGGACTCTACCAAAAGGTACATCATGAAAAGACTGTATCATTTGAGTTGTGGTTTTGACTCCAGCCCTTGCTGTATTTTCAGAAGGATTGAGATATAACCTAAAAGGGAGATCCAGTCTATCATGTTTGGGGTGAGGGAGATATATCACCTTACTTCGTGAATATGCTATTCATCATATAAATATTCATGAGAACCTTCAACGTAAAATAGTCATTCTAAGATCTTTTGCTGGTATCTGTTTTTGAGTCAGACCAATCCAGGCTTGCTAGTGTGTACTTCTTTTTGCTAAATAAACTTCTGCTTAAAATGAATATGCTCCTTGACTGAATTCTTTCCTTCAAATGGACAAGAATTTCAGACAACCTTCTGCCTTTTAACAACTCTGTTCTCTACTCTTTTTATTCTGAACTCTGGGCATATTGAAATTTTGCATTTGACCAATTATCCCTTATTAACAAAAACACACACTTAAATTATTTCTTTTAATTGAATCACTGCTTTGGGATGTTGTCAGCCCATTACTTTCAACAACTGTAATCATTTTGGGTTAATTTGATACATAACCAGTTCAAGCAGGACTATGGTGATATTTTATTTGTGTTGAAATGTGATTTAATTTGTATGTTAATAAATAAAATTGCCTGGAGATCAGAGGTCAAAGCAAGCCAAAAGCAGAGTTAGGCGGTGGTAGCACATGACCTTAATCCAATCACATGGCAGGCAGAGTCTCTGTGTGGTCAAGGACACAGTCAAGTGTGGTGACACGAACCTTTAATCCCTGTACCAACCATAGAGAGCTGGAGATCTGTATAGACAGGCAGTGACAAGGAAGTCATGTGGTTGGGTTTAGAGCCAATGAGAAGGCAGAACAGAAAGGCAATAAAAAGACAAGTCAGACAGGAAGAAACTCTCCTCTGGGGAAGCAACAGTGGGGAGGTGGTAAGATAAGGTAGTCATGACTCTCTGATCTTTTTGGTTATTACCTCTGTATTTGGCTCTGTGTTTCTTATTTACTAAGACTGTTTAGAATTTCATCTACACAGGACCTTTGATGAATTATAAGTTCTCCTAGGTACCTCCATAAAACCTGCACTTAACTCTGAGCTGCATTTTATCACATTGCATTGAGCTTGCTATCCTCTACAGTATGGGTTAAAACAATCATGGTTATGAATAGATTTTGTCCATCTTTTGATTTTTATAACCTAGCATTTCTTGTGTTTGAAAAACAGATGGAAATTGATTAAACAAGTTTCTGGATTTTATTCCCTTTACAAAACACTTTTATTACTATCTTTATTATGATCCTCATTTCTCCTCCCATTCCTTTCTTCTTCTTCTTCTTCTTCTTCCCATTCCCTCCACCTACTTCACATCTAAATGTTCTAAAATGCTCTTTTCACAAATCAAGTAAATGCTTGAAAATATTTAAAAATTTATACTGTTTTGAAGACCTACATGTACATTTTTATGTTGGTTTCTCAAGCTAAAACTTTTAGTTTTTAGATTAAGTGTAGTCAAACACACGCACACAATTCACCCTTCAAATATAATTCACCCTTCAACCTTCCTTTTAGGTTGGCACTAATAATAAAATGTCTATATACTATAATCAAGGATAATCTTCTCTTGCATTAACTCCCTGTTTGTCTTCCTGTGTTCTGTTCCATGTCGGTGAATAAAAAAAAAATTCAATGTTTGTTAATTATCACCACAGGGAACCAAAATTCTGTCAGCAGTTCTCTTTTTCATAAGACTCCACATTAACATTTATATTACATCTATAAGGACGTGAAATAGAAGAAATTTTCATGGTGGTGTTGGTAAAACAGGTGAAAACTTCTGAAGGGCTTTTTTTCTGATAAGTAAAGAAAAACATATTCATATTTTTATTGTACATTAGCTCTTTAAAAAAAATCAATCCCAATCCTATGGCTTTAAATGGCAGTAATGTATCCTATTCTCCCATAATTCTGGTGGTTATAAACTAGATATTTTAATTTGTTCCCATTTCTTTTATGTTTGAGATGACAATACAAGTACATTACTTCCCTCTTCCTTTCTTCCTGCCAAGCACTCCCATATAGCTCTTTTTCAAATCCATGGCCTCTTTTTTTCATTAATTGCTATTATATGTGTATATTATGTGCATATGTATAGACATATAAACACCAAAATATAATCTGTTCGGTCTGTTTTATGTTACTAGTACGTATGTTTTCAGAGCTGAGCATTTGGTTTTAGGAAATCAATTAGTGTTTTCTTACTTGGGTAAGACTTTATTTCTCCAGCCTTCAATTTTTTAGTTGCTTGCAGTCTTTTGTGTAGAACTGAGGCCTGCTGGTATAAAACTTCTGTGTTGTTTTTTTTTTTTTTATCTTAACCACTCTGACAGGTGTAAGCTGAATTCTTAGAGTCATTTTTGATTTGCATTTCCATGATGGCTAAGGATGTTGAACATTTCTTTAGGTGTATCTCAACCATTTAGATTCCTTTGTTGAGAATTCTCTGTTTAGATCTGTACCCTATTTTTAAATTGGATTATTTGGTTTTTTTGGTGGCTGGTTTCCTGAGTTCTTTATATATTTTGGAATCAGCACTCTGTAAGATGTGGGAATGTTGAAGATCTTTTACTATTCTATAGGCTGCCGTTTTGTCCTATTGACAATGTCCTTTGTCTTTCAGAAGCTTTTCTGTTTCATGAGGTCCCATTTATTAATTGTGGATCTTAGTGTCTGCACTATTGGTGTTCTGTTCAGGAAGTTGTCTCCTGTGCCAACACATTCAAGATTATTTCCCACTAACTTATGAGTTTCAGTGTATCTAGTTTTATGTTGTGGTCTTTGATTCACTTGGGCTTGAGTTTTATGAAGGATAAGTATGCATCTATTTGGATTCTTCTGCATGCAGGCATACAGTTTAACCAGAAACATTTATTGAAGCAACTGTCTTTTTTCCCCAGTGTGTATTTCTGGTTACTTTTTAAAAGATTCAGGTGGCCATCAGTGTGTGGATTTGTGTCTGGTCTTCACTTTGATTCTGTTCACACATGTGTCTCTTTTTATGCCAATACCATTCAGTTTTTATTGCTCTAGCTCTGTAGTACAACTTAAAATCAGGAATGGTGATACCTCCATTAGTTCTTTTATTGTTTAGGATTGTTTTAGCTATCATGGATTTTTTTTCTTTTCTTTTGTTTTACTGGATGAAGTTGAAAATTGCCCTTTCAAGATTGGTTTTCATGTACTTATCAATTAATCTGAATGTATATTATCATATCATCTGGAGAAAATGATATTTTGACTTCTTCCTTTCTAATTTGTGTCCCCTTGATCTCCTTTAGTTGTCTTACTGCTCTAGCTAGAACTTCGAGTACAAGATTGAACAGACATTGAGAGAGTGGACAGCCTTGTCTTGTTCCTGATTTTAGTGGAATTTCTTTGAATTTCTCTCTATTTAATTTGATGTTGGCTGCTGGCTTATTGTATATTGCTTTTATTATGTTTAAGTATGTCCCTTGTATTCCTGATCTCCCCAAAACTTTTTTCATGAAGGGGTGTTGGATTTGTCAAGGGCTGCTTCAGCATTTACTAAGATGATAATCTTTTTTTTTTCAGTCAGATTGTATATATGGTAGATTAAATGACAGATTTTCATATGTTGAACCATCCCTGTGTCTCTGGGATGAAGCCCACTTGATTGTGGTTGCTGATCTTTTTGATGTGTTCTTAGATTTAGCTTGTCAACTTTTTATTGAGTATTTTCTCATGTATATTCATGAGGGAGAATTGTCTGTATTCTCTTTCTTTGTTGAGTCTTTGTGTTTGGGTATCAGGGTAACTGTAGCTTCATAAAATGAATTTGGCAATGTTCCTTTCTGTTTTTTTGTGAAATAGTCTGAAGAGTATTAGTATTAACTCTTCTTTGAATATCTGGTAGAATTCTGTGATAAAAACCATCTGGCCCTGGGCTTTTTTTGGTTGGGAGACTTCTAATGACTGCTTCAGTTTCCTATATTCCTCCAACTTTTCAACAGAGACTTTAAAAGCCATAAAATCCCAGACACATGTCTTGCAGACTCTAAAAGACCATAGATATTATTGGTGGAAGTATTAAGCTATCACTACAAGATATGGTCTATTTAAATTGTTTATCTGATCTTGATTTAACTTTGGTAAGTAGTATCTATCAAGAAATTTGTCAGTTTCTTTTAGATTTTCCAGTTTTGTCAAGTACAGGTATTTTTTGAAGTATGAACTAAAAAGTCTCTGAATTTCTTTGGAGTCTGTTGTTATGTAGCATTTTTCATTTCTGATTTTGTTAATTTGGATAGTCTCTCTATGCTTTTTAATTAGGTTGGATAAGGATTTATTTATTTTGTTGATTTCCTTAAAGAATCAACTCTGTGCCATTGATTCTTTGTATTGTTCTATTGATTTCAACCCTCAGCTGATCATTTCTGACATCTACTCTCTTATGTGTGTGTTTGCTCATTTTTGTTCTAGAGCTTTCAGTTGCACTGTTAAGTTGCTAGCATGAGATCTCTGCAATTTCTTTATGAAGGCACTTCAGAAAGTTCATAGGACTATGAACTTTCCTCTTAGCACAGCTTTCATTGTGTCCCATAAGTTTGCGTATGTTGTGCGTTCATTTTCTTTGAATTCTAGGAAGTCTTTAATTTCTTTATTTCCGCCTTAATCCCATGGTCACTCAATAGAGAGTTATTCAGTTTTCATGAGTTTGTAGGCTTATTGATGTTTCTGTTGTTGCTGAAATCGAACATTAATCCATGGTTGTCTGGTAGGATAGAGGAGGTTATTTCAATTTTCTTGTATCTGATGAAACTTGCTTGTGACTGAGCATGTCATCAACTTTTAAGAAGATTCCATGTGCACCTGAAAAGGAGGTATATCCTTTTGTGTTTGGGTGAAAAGTTCTGTAGATATCTGTTAGGTCCATTTGATTTATAATATCTGTTAGTTCCATTATTTTTCTCTTTAGTTTCTTTCTGGAAGACCTGTCCATTGGTAAGAGCTGGGTGTTGAAGTCTGCCACTATTAGTGTGTGGGGTTCTATGTGTGATATAAGCTTTAGTAAGTCTCTTTTCAAAAGTGGTGTCCTTACATTTGGTGCATAGATGTTCAGAACTGATACATCATCCTTGCGCATTTTTTCCATTAATGAGTATGAAATGTTATTCTCCATCTCTTTAGATTAATTTTGGTTTGAACTCTATTTTGTTAGATATATCATATAACAATACCTGCTTTCTTGTTAGGTTGGTTTGAAATTCTGTTTCCAATCCTTTCCTCCAAGTGAGTGTGTGTGTGTGTGTGTGTGTGTGTGTGTGTGTGTGTGTGTGTGTGTGTGTATTTCTCTTCTTTGGATTTCGCTGGTGTGATATCTATTACCTGTGTTTATGTGGGTATATTTAACTTCCTTGGGTTGGAGTTTTCCTTTTAGTCCTTTCTGTAGAGCTTTATTTACGGGTAGATATTCTTTAAATTTGATTTTGTCATAAAATATCTTGTTTTTTCCATCTATGGTGATTGAAAATTCTGCTGTGTATATTAGTCTGGGCTGGTATCCATAGTTTCTTAGAGTCTGCAAGATATCTGTCCAGGCCCTTTTGGATTTTCGAGTCTCCATTGAGAGTTGGGTGTAATTCTTATATGTCTGCCTTTGTGTTAATTGGCCTTTTTCCCTTGCATATTTTAAATTTCTTTCTTTGTTCTGTTTAGTGTTTTGTGTTTTATGTGTTTTGATTTAGTGTTTTTATTATTATGTGATTTAGGGACTTTCCTTTCTGATCCAATCTGTTTGGTGTTCCCTAAGCTTCTTGTACCTTTATAGGCATATCTTACTTTAAGTTAGAGAAATTTTCTTCTATGATTTTGCGGTTGGAGTGAAGATAGGTGCAGCCACTGTGAAAACCAGTGTGGAAATTCCTTACAAAGCTAGAAATGGTTCTAACACAATATTTGACTATACCACTTTTGGACACATTCCTATAGATCTCTATATGTTATTATAAAATTACCTCCTTACCATATTCATTGCACCTCTATCCCAGTATCCAGGAAATGGAAGCAGCCTATATGTCCACTAACTGATTAATGGATAATAAAAATGTGATGGATTTAGACAACATAGTATTATGCACCTATTAAGAATAAGAAAATTATGAAGAAACTCACCAATAAATAGATGGAGCAGGAAATAACCATCCTGAGCCATATAACCCAGACCCAGAAGGACAAATGTAATGTATTTTCTCTTATTTGTGGATATTAGCTGTGAATTTTCAGGTATGTATACTCCATTTAAAATAACCTTGGAATCAGGAAATTAATAAACAGCCACGAGGTGGATGGGTATTTCAAGGGAGGGGAGACAGCACAGCAATACAAAGTAAATAATGGGAAAATATGAGTTTAATAAGAGTGGGAGGGAAGGGTAGAAGAAAGGATGCTAGAAGGAATGATTAACACAAACATTTTGAAAAACTCATGGAAATCTACTACTATAAAAGGATATTGTGTATTCCCACACACATATGTAGGAAATGTAAATATATTAATCTGGATGAATAGACATATATAAAATACTTTAAAGGCTATCCTATAATGTAGTAATAATGTCCCTATTAGACACATTAGACTAACAGTTTAATATCCTTGTGTAAGGAATAGTTTACCTTTTTGGAGTTGGTGGTCAGTGAGGTCCCAGAACACCCAAGTATTGTAGGATATTGCTGCAGTTCTTGGTTATCCTCTGAACATAAATGTAAGATTTTTTTTCTGAAACACCACATACTTGTGTCATGACACTGAGAAAACAGTCACTATTCACCTGGGAATTTTATCCCTACTCACTAGCTTTCATGATGCTAATAGGTAATTTGAACACACTGTAAAAGCAAAATAATCATCAGACCTACTCAGCTGTGAACCTTACATTAGATCGAGCAGAGGGAACACTGTGGAAGAGGGGGCAGAAGGATTGTAGCAGCCAGAGAGCTGGAGGTTACAAGGAGAACAAGGCCCACAGAATCAACTAAGCAGGTCGCTCACAGAGATTGAGTCAGCAATCAAGCCACTACATGGGTCAGTACTAGGTTCTCTGCATAGATGCTGTAGTGGCTTAGCTTGAGGTGGGGTGGGATTTCTAACAGTAAGTGCGGGTGTCTGGGTAAGAGGAGAGGTGGGGTGGAGAGAAGGAGGTGAGGTTGAGGTGGGAATGTATTGTACGAGAAAAGAATAAAGAAAAATATTAAAAATTAGAAAAATAAAAAAAAAATAAGTTACTTAATACTAATTTTAAAAAGGAAAATCCAAAGCACAGTTGCAATCAAATAAAGTAAAACCAAACTTCAGCACTGTGAAAAGTCCAGTATTTGACAACTGGAACACAAATTATCTGGGACTCCAAAGGGCCTAGGAAACTACTTCTCTAGCTATTCCAGCTAGGCCCAGGAAGCTTCACTTTTCCAGGTATTCCAACCATAGCACATATACATCTTCTGGCTCAGGCAAGTTCTACTCTACACCTGATGTTGTCCTGGTTGGCTATCCCGTGTTGGTATCTCCAATATGCTGGGGTCTCCACTATAGCTGGATTGTACCTTTACCAATATGCTCTACTGGGTTTTCCTCAGAGACTCTTAGCATGCCACATGATACCAAGCCTCAGCTTCTCTCAGTAGCCTTTTCAATCCTGGGGCTTCTAAATGTAAGGAAGACTGCACCTTTATCAATGATCTCCCCTGGCTTCTCACAGTCCCAAACCTCAGCTGCTTTCCAAGAATCCTTCATGCCTTCAAAATCAATAAGACCTAGGATACTCTTACACATAACCAAGTTCAGTGGCCAGCGTGAGTTACAGTCTTAGACCCCTCTAGACTACAGCTTCTGTAGGCTGATCCTGAAGAAATACTTCCCAGAAGACCTGGTTTCACTGATGCTGCTGTCTTCATAATCACAGCTGATCCTTCAGCCCAAGCTGACCCCTATTGATTGTCATATCCAAGCAAAGATTTTACTTTAGTGCTTCTGGTCCCTTATTAACCCATAACCAATTATTATGCTGCAGCTGAGCAGACACCATAGATCCTTAACACAAATAGCATAATAAAATCCCTTGATAGAGTAGTTACTTCTCTCTGAAATTTCACAAGTCAGGTTTCCCTCATCAGCACAGCTCTCAGAGTTATATTCTAATTTCCCACAATAATGGTTCATTAAGCTCTGAGAACTTGATGGCTTTTCCAGCCCAAATTTCCGAAATTTTTTGACAGTTCTCTCCCAAACAATGTGGTCACGTTTGTCAGGGCAATTCCCCACTTCTGCTACTGATTTTTGTCATAAGGTTTCTATTGCTGTGATTAAAAAAAATACCATGGGAAAAAAGTGAGCTGGGAGAGGAAAAGTTTGATTTAAGTTTACAACTTTGAGGTCACACACCGTCACTGAGGGAATCAAGGTTAGTACTCCAAGCACAAAGCTAGAGGCAGAAATGGAAGCAGAAAGCCTGGAGGATCTGCATGCTGACTTATTCCCCGTGGCTTACTCAGTCTTTTTTCTTTCATCACTAAGGGCCACCTTTCCAGAGGTGGCATTGCCCACGATGAGCTGGGCTCTCATACCTCAGTCACTAATCAAGAAAATGCACTATAGAATTGCCTGTAGTTAGTCTTACAGAGGCATTTTCTCAATTGAGAGTCCTGCTTATGAAATAACTCTAGCCTGTGTCAAGTTTATTTAAAACTAACCAACACATCAAGGTACTCCAGTGTGAAGGCAGATGATATCCGAAGACGCAGAGACATTAGACATCTTCCTTCCTAATTGAAAGACAGGAATATATTCCTTTCAAATCTGGCTGGAGAGATGGCTCAGAGGTTAAAAGCACTGGCTGTTCTCCCAGAGGTTCTGAGTTCAATTCCCAGCAATGACATGGTGGCTCAAATCTGACAAACCAGAGGACAGTTAGATGATATGTTTATATTACGTATATTTGATTGCTCATCTTTGAGTGATAGTGCCCTGAATTAAAACAACAATTAGTACACAATCTGAGAAAAATTTTTAAAAGAGATTCATTTCCTAATTGACTGATTTTATACATAAAACCTATTATACACCATTAGAATGCACTGAAAATATAGGACTTCAAAATACATGTATATGTGTAAAACACATTTGTTTTGTTTGAATTAGAAAGCCTCATAATTTGATTCTCCATTTGACTATTTTATGAGAATAGTATTGAAAAGTGGAATTAGGCAGTTTTGAGTAAATTCAAGTGGGAAAGGTAAAAAATAATCAAAATGGAAAATTTATTGCCATGGTAAACTCTTAGGGCATATAAAATAGCATCAATGTCATTTCAGATCTCATTCTCTAACAGTCTAAAGATGAAATCATCATTTTTTATTTTCTCAGAAAAATTTGTCTTTCATAAGAGCCTGTGATTTCAAAGTTAAGCTATTCTGACTTCATAATGTAGCCAAACACCTTGAGAATAAGAATGAAACACAATTCTCATAACCTGTAAATTATGTTGCTCTCATAAAGAAAAAGGTTACAGTTAGTAGGTTTCCTCTAGTATCATGCTCAAATGTTACTATAGCAACTGTTTTATGCAAATCACCATGACTAGCCTTTCACAACCCTCAAATTGTTGAAGAGAAGAAAATAAAGTAAATGGGAGATCCGTGGGGACTCCTCGTGCCATATTCCTCCTCTACCAGGTAGTCAGTAATTTACTCAGTGTACATTTATTAACACACAAGGACAGGAAATGGGTATTGGAATTACTTTTCTCTTAACAATATGTATCATACAGCAGTATTATTCTATTATCCTCAGATCTTGCTAGTTGTTTCCTCTGTTCATTCAGGTCTCATTAAGAAAATAGATCTGACCAACCAATAACAAGCAACACCATTGACATGTCAGCCACAAATGACATAACCTGGAGAAGAAAGACAGAATACAGAACCCACTCCAGAGTGATCTGGAGTTCATTCATGGTTCTACTAATAACTACAAAAATGGTACTATACGGGTCAGTGCATGAATATACATTTTTGTTTTCAGCCCTTTAGAATCAAAGTGATAGAATCAACCTAACAGAACAATTTTCAAGGTCTACAAAGGTTTGTGATATACAGCATGGTAGTATGACAGAAAAGTTTTAGTCAACGCTGTCATAATCAAGATGTATTTTTAGTAGGTACTTATCTTTCAGGCATGCTGCTCCAATAAAGAATGGTAAAAAATACTTTATCCAAGGAGAGAATTTAGTGACAAGTAATATCTTATAAGTCACATTGAAATCATGACACACTGATAATTCTACCCTCTGCCCCTTGTTAATATTGAATTTACCTGAAAGTTGAGTGATAATCTGTCAAAATATAAATGTGTTATTTAAAGAATGTATTTGTACACATGTGTTTATGTTAAACAAATAAGAACGCATCCTACACTCCATTTTAGACTTAGAAACATTTTTTACACATGCTATATATATATATATATATATATATATATATATATGCATGCATATTTGAGCTTACATATGCATATATATGCATGTATGCTTATACACGTACAGTGTATGTGATGATAAATGCTCATTGCCAACTTGACTAAATATAGAATCACTATGGAAACGTTTCTGTAAATGTGTATATGAGGACGTTTTTTCTAGAAACATTTTGCTGAAGGAGGGGAGGGTACTTCCTGAATCTGGGCAGAATCATTAATAGCAGTTGATGTCCCAAGATAGACTCAGAAGGAATGTGGGGACTGACCATAAGCACCCATCTATCTGCTCCTCACTGTTGGTGGAATGTGACTCGCTGTCTCACACCCCTGTTGCCATGACTGTATCCTCAAACTGTAGGGGAAATAAACCCTTCCTTCCTTAATTTGTTTTCCCAGGTATTTTGTCATATTACTGATAAAAATAACTAGTGCAGCCTATTTATATAGAGAGGAATTTTGAACCATACATACAAAGGTATGTATGGTGCTGAGTGTGGTGGTAGTGCCTTTAATCCTAGCACTCAGGAAGAAGAAGCAGTCAGATTTCTATGAGCTCAAACCTAGCCTATTCTACACAGTGAGGTCCAGCTCAGCAAGAGCTCTGCGATGAGACCCTGTTACAAAAGAACAAAAAGCAAAAAAAAAACAAAAAAACAAAAAAACAGCTTACAGTTAATTATTTGTGATCATCCATTGAAAATAGTAGGGATTCACGAGTTTGTTAAGGTGAAAGAAAAATCTCCATTTCTACATGACCCTGAAAAAACTTAAGAGTTATCTATCTCTAGTTACATTTTGATGACTGACTCAGGAGTTTAGTTCTCCACAAAATAATCTATTATAGGAGTAATGTTACTTAAGAAACCACATGACCCAATTAAAGGAAAACAGAAATTTTCCTTTATTGTATTTATTTCATCAGTTGAAATTGTATTACATCATAAGAGCTTTCCCTGAGCATATCATCAAATGGAAAAAAGTTTTACAAATATTATGAAAATAAGATCCAGAATAAAATGCAGAAATGAATTTGATATTACTCTAGTCTAGGCAGTAAGGAATTCAGGCACATTTATGACCCATCATGGAAAGCACAGTTTCTACTGAAAATACAAAATTCTAATACATAAGTGAGGTATACCTTATCCTTGAATCTAGAACATGAGGATATCCAGGATGGAGTTTCCTACACATAACAAACCTTTGGCACATACTTGTGACTCACAAGCACCTGTATTAAGTCATGTTACCTGCTGTTTTCATCTACTTAATATGCCTTTCTACCTGACTCAATCACATCAGCTTGATGATTCAGAGAAATTACTACTACCCCTTGATTAGAATCTATCTTAATTTCATTGTCTCTGATATTTCATTCTTTATTTATAAATATTTTCCAAGGTTGGAAGTCAATTTAAATGGGATAAAGATCAAAAGAAATCAGATCATTTCTGATAGACGGCCAAGCTGTAACCATTCGCTTTAAGCTGCCATTGTAGAATTGATCTCTATCTTCTGAAATAGAATTCTGAGTGAAAGAAACCCTTGGAGGAACTTTTAAAGCATAAATAGGCAGGTGGTGGACATTAAACATTCACTATAGTCAAGGAATGCAGTTCTCCAGAAGTAGCTGAACAGCACTGATCTCCCAAGCGGATGTAAGAGGTCAGATTCATTATTTTAAACTAGAATTTAAAATAAGTTTGTCATCAGAAGTCACTGTTCTAGTTATCCATGGCATGGATCACACTGATGCCAGTCATCACCAATGGAGCAGATTGGATAGTCACGACTATAACATCATCAGAGAAATATATTCCATGATATTTCAGAATTATCAAAACAGGGGAAAAAAAGGTCTATAGCAGTACCAAAGTGCACAGTCTGCAAAGATTTACAGCTGCATCTTTCATTGACTTGTGGGAACTATTTGACAATGTGAGAATGGTAGCGTCCTGGAAACTAGGATAAATTTGACTCAAACATAGTTTAAAGAGAAAAAAAAAAAAAAAAGAACGAACTCTGAATAGCAAAACTACTCAGTTTCACCTTCTACAGTCCTCTGCTCTTGAACTTTTGGAGGCCCAAGCCCAGATTTTAATATGCTGCATCCTGAGCAGACCTTACCAACACAGGATATGACACTGTTTTTCAGGGTCATGTATAAGCCAGTACATTAAAACCTTGTAGTAAAGAGAAAATATGCATGAGTAGTGTACTGTGAAGCTTCCTATCACTGTAATAAATATTTGTGATGATTGTCTTCTATAGCAAGAAATATTTACTCAAAATTTTGATGCATTAGATCATAAGTTGTACGACACCATTGTTTGAGGTCTGTTACAATGCAGCCAGCAAGCAAAAGAAAGTGAGGAAAGGGTGAGAGCTTCCTTTCCACTTTTAAGTAACCCCCATAAGACCTAGAGAATGCCCAATAAGGAAGCTCCCCCACCCCCAACCCCCACCCCCACCACCCCCACCACCCCCACCCCACCCCTATCCCCACTTAAAGTTTACACTGGCCAACAGTGCCATGTTGAAGGCTAAAATTTTAATGCATGGGCCTTTGAGGAACATTCCAGATCCAAGCTGTAGAAGGTAATGCATTACCACAGTTCTAAAATTATTCCTACCTTGGTGTTCAATATGATCATATGATAACTTTGGAACACTCGGAAATAAGCCAAGCATTCTAAATATTGGCCATTGGCCTGACAACCTAGAACTCTACTTTGAATTTGGACAGGATTTAAGGAAGCCAGCAAACTCTCCTCTTCTTTTCCTCAAAACTTTCCTCCTACTATTTTCTTGGACATCTTAGGAAGAGAAACTGAGACTGGAGTTGAAAGTGCTTTAAAAGTAGTTTTAGAACCTACATCTGGCTATTAGTGAACAACTTCAAAGGGAAACAGGTCATATTTCAAGAGCAGCATCTTGCTTGTCAGAGTTAACTCATTGACTGCAGGAAGAGGCTGTCTTCTTCCCCTTAACAAGACTTGCATGCTGGCTTTTTAATGCATATGTTTTATACCCCAAAAGCACAAGCTTTGCCATACTCTGTAAAATTTGCTTATAGTCTGGCAATGTTTCTATTTTTTTATTCCTTGAGATTTATTTTTGCTTTTATATTTGGGGATTTTGCCTTTTTTATTTTTTTCTATTGTCTTATAATTATATGATCATTCATTTATTAAAGGTTACATGTGGTAATTAATAATCTTTAAAAATAAGTACGATAGTATTCATTAGTACTACTAAGATTGTTATTTGACATTAATATTTGGGAGTTCACAAGAGGAGAGACTGAATATAGTACTGTTTTATACAAGTAGCTCAGTCTTCTTTATCTCATCCTAACAGCCAAGCACCCATCCCCAATAACTGTTAGGAAAGTAGATAAGTGTTTGAGATGGCATAGATCTTCAGCTCATCACCTGTCTATATCTTTTCAATGGTAACAGATATACCTACATTATAAACATCCTTATACACAATAGCGTCTGAATGTCCTAAGCTGTTGCTGCAAGCTCATGGGCACAGGCTCAAAAGTACCTGAGCTGGATTTACTGGTCAAATATGCTCATCCAAACTTCAAAAGAGGAAATAGTGAAAGAAAAGTAATGGAGTACCTGGAGGTGGTGACATTATCCAGAGCCTAAACTAACCATAGTGATAGTGCAGGATTCTGTGACTAACTGGTTATCAGCAGGGCTGCTGCCTCTGTATAGTCAATGACATATAATTTGGGACATTTTCTGAAGCTGAAAAGTTCTGAGTTTAAATCTCCAAGCTTCTTATTTTCCCTTGAGCACCAAAATCATTTTAATAAAGTAGGAGCATGGCCTGTTGTTATTGTTTTAGGGATGGGGCAGTTGGGGAAGAAGTCTGGGTCCTGAAACATATAATGCAAGTGCTCCACCACTGAGGAACATCTGAGCCGATTATTAAATTCAGTTTATGAATTACTGGTGCCTAAGGATCCAAGGCACTACAACTCAAACAATAAATATTGTTGTCTGTTATCAAGTATGCCACTGTAAACACATCAACATTGAACACTTAAAAACAAACAAATGAAACAAAAACATCATAAACAACAGGTGTTATGTGTAAGAGGTGAAAAAGGGAAGCCACTTTCACATAAATGAATCACGAAAGCTCTGGATCAAGAGTTAACACAATGTACTCCCATCTTACTCTGTTTCTTAAATGAAACGTTTCAAAGAACAACGAGAAACCTTCACCTAGAGGGATTTCATCTGGTGGTTCAATCCATTTCTGATGGAATATTTTTAGAAGATCTCACTCTTTATTGTTTCTGAAAATCACAATGAAGTCAAAGAAGAACACTAAATTAAGAAGTATTATTTGTTGTGAGCCAATAATTTGAAGATTTCCAGAAGTAAAATAAATTCAATTGTTGCAGTGTTTTCCAGGGGAGAGTCATGCCTGGAAAGTCATTATTATCCATGTTAGGCCTTCTTTCTGAAAATGAGAATTCCAGGCTATTTAAGAAATTTCTGCCCTTGTTCTAGATAATTTTACATAAGATTGCAAACTGGCTTATCTATTAGGTAAGACGTTTTCCTCTGTTGCTTTCCGGTTATATCCACCCACGATGAGACAGCTGCAATAAAACTTGAAAATTAACACTCTAGCTATTCACAAATATGTGATTTGTGAATCTAAATTCATAAATATGTGGGATGCTGCTAATAGAGTATTTGAAGAAAATTCAAGTAGAAGAAAAACTTTCCTGAAGCTCACTGCCTGCTATTTCCAGGATGGACACTACCCTGAAATAGTCACGAAGACTGGGAAAGTGGAGACTTCAGCAGTGGTTGCTGTAAATTAGCAAGAAGCTTCATATTTTCTGGTAGCATAAGATAATATTGTCTTATTTGCACACACATGCTTGAAAGTATCGAAGAAATGCCTTCCTCTTGTATGCTTCCAGACAAATAGGTCATTGAGGTAAAGTGTGGATTTTTATATAATTAGCTGATGTTGCAATTAATATCAATGCATATTTTTATAAAAAACAAATTTAAAAACATAAAAGCAGGAGCAGGAGCAGGAGAAATGATTCAGTGGCTAAAAGCACATACTGCTCTTGCAGAGGGCCTGAGCTTGATGCATAAAATCTGCATCAGGAAGCTTAATAACTGCATCTGACTCCAACTCCCGGGGTTATCAGGCCTCTGACCACTGTGGCCACCAGCACTCATCTGAAGATACCACACAGAGATACACCCATACTTAGAGATAAAATAAATCTTTATAAATTCCACAAAGTCTTGAAATGCCGGGTAAAGAAAAAGAAGAAAGAGGGACACACCTTAAAAGGGGAAAAGGGATAACAGTACTGAAAACTACTGGCCCACTCCAACAATACAAAATACAGGTTTGGATTTAACTTTAGAAAGAACTTAAGGAAAATGAATTGGGCTATCTAATTTCTACCAACAATGTTTGATGGGATAAGTTTAAGGCAATAAGCTAAACTTCTGCATGGACTGCACCTGCTGATTTATTGATATAGTAGTAATGCAGCATCCTTACATAATTGTAAAAATAAACCTAGGGATAATATTGCTTGTTCATAACTGGCTAGAATGGTAATCAAATCTCTTGTTAATTATACTCTGGAAAAATAATTCCATCTTTTCAAAAGTCACCTGGGTCTTGAAAAGCAAAACATAGTTTGAATCCTATTATTAAAACATAACCTGACTAAGTAACACACACAAGCCAGCTCCCAGATTATCTGGAGATTTAATGACATTTACATTTGCTTAATATTTAAGTTAACTTTTATAGGCTTGAGATTAATTGAGATCTGTTTCTAAACAAAACACCTAAAAAATAAATCTTGATGTAGTTAGTTGTTTTTATGAAAGAAAATGCATTTTGCCTATTATTGGGAGCATTTGGAGTCTACATTTCTATACCAGAAATATTCAGAAACAGGTACCCTTGCCAGCTGATGTCAAGATATATACACTGACAACTTACAGCATCTTCTATATATCTATTCATTTTTCGATGAGAAGAATGTGTAACTTTTTTATGGTTATGACTCAGTAATAAGGTCTGTGTAATTTGCCACATCAAATCTCCTCTGGACCACAAAAGCTCCATGTATTCCCTTTAAACAAAACGTTTCATAGATGAACAGTGCTCTCCTGTGATCAAACAAAGGAACTACTTGCATCATAAAATAAATGATTACTGTCTTTTATTGTCCACATTTCTCTGAGTTTCTTACGGTTTTTAGCAGGATTATCTTCCCATTTCTGTTATACCAACTCTGGCTCAAAAGAAGGTTTGATTTTCCTTGCCAAGGTAAACCTGTTATTATATTGATTTTATTCACAGAGCTGTGATTGCAACTCTAACACGTTACCTTTCTTAGAGTCAAGGAACAGTTAATAAAGATATCAGCTCTTCCTAGAACCAATCACATAAAAACTGATATATCAAAAAACACTAAATTGTGCTTTAAGGCAATATGTTTGTTCAAAATCACAGCCTTGAATTCCATAACTTCATTAGTTCTTCTGCCTTTTGTAAAAGGAAAGGAAGCGTAATGTCATGACTACACAAAAAGAACTTCCATAGATGTTTTCTACTTTAAATGTCTGTAACTTAAAAAGCATCAAATAGTATTTGTGCCTTGAGAGAAAGAAGCCCCATTTTATTAAGAAATAGAGGTTTGGATTTCCACCGCGCCATGTTCTATTATTAATGAAAATGTTCCGAGTTTCTATAATCCACCATAATTTCCACTAACACATTTCTCTAACAGTTTATGTCATTTTGGTACAGAAGGAGGGCAGCAAGGAAACTTGTTCCCTGGGAGCACTGATCCAGAACACTCTGCAAGTGGCTCTGTCACAGAAGCCTTCTTCGGGGAGAGTAAGCTCAGTTGCTACACAACGGGCCTGACAACTAGATTAATGTCTTACAGAAAAGACTAGGTGTGTGCCTTTCTACAAATGGTAGGCGTAAATTGATCACATAAATCAAGGACCACGATTGCTGAAAAACTCTTCTATTATAGTTAAGCCTTTTTTATTATATAGTTGGATTATACATGTACTAACATATGCACACAGCATATACTAATAAATATCCACTATGGTGTTTAAATATCCGCTATGGAAGGGCTAGCATATATGTAAACTGTGGCAGCATTTGGGCTCTTCTTACTGCAGATGGCCACCATTCTTTCTTGGTGACTTTTATTAAGATTACTTATAGGATCAGTCACCTACATCACTGAAATGTCCTCTCCAAAACATGACTACTTTATGACCAGCTGAACCATCGCGAGTCTGTCTCAGTTGCAGAAGTCCAAAGTCCCAGTAAATGTTCCTGTGTACTCTAGTTTCCTTCATCATGACTAGGTGCAGCCTAGACAGGGTTACATGCAACAGATTCAGGAAGAAAGAGTGACTGGAATCTTATCAGCTGGCAGGCATAACTACCAGACTTGATAAAGTCAGTTGATAGCCCTTATGAGCAATGAAACAAGGGATTGATTTTCTGAGAAAATGCATCAGACCTGGTAGAAAACACCAATCTCAGAGACACATACAAGAGAGTAGGTCATGTTTTTTGAGCAAAAAGAACTACCATATCTAAGGAAACACAGACACACAAGTGTTCAACAGTAAATCAATGCTTTACTGAAACTTGTTGCTACTTAAGGTTTACAGGGAGTTCAAGATAATGCTTTGTCTATAGTTGTCTGGAGATGAAAATATAATGCAGTGAGACCTCAAATATTAGCAATTATGCTGGACATAATGGTGAGAATAACAGAGGAGAAAAAGCGTGCTTTTTTAACATGAAACATATGACTCCAAGGACCAGTAATTGATCTAAGGGATGCAAACATAGCCAAAACTTAGCTCAAAAAGTTATTACCCCCAATTCAGAAGTAAAACTAAGACAGACTCATATGGAAATCAAAAAGTCTTGAGTGTTATTCCACAGAATAAGGTGCAAAGAAGACAGCTAGCTGATTTAGAGAGAGCATAGGGCCAAAGCCAGAGGAAATAGAAAGAAGAAACTGCTCTAAAATACATTCAGGTGAAAGGACAAAGAAAATCTGGGTGCTATTCAAATCATTATTTCAGCAGCCCTTGGTGCCAGCCGATATTTCTGAATTCTAGCCCATATCATGGCTTCCTGTCACTACCCTATGTTATGATTGTCAAATGGAAATCCTTGTCTAGAAACTACAGCACTTTGCAGAAACATAGTGAGTTAAAGTTTGACTTAACTACGCTGAGTTGTTCCTGCTTATTAAAAACTCCTTCCTCTTATCTTAGACAAGCCTTAGCAAGAAATTGCCTTGGGGAATGATTATCACAGCCCTATGGCCAAACTGCGGGTCCTGTTTGCTAAGAAATGAATTTTCAATTGTTACATGCAAATATCTACCTATAAATATGTATTTGTTTCTGAAATTTATGTTGCTGTGAACATGCTCAACTTTAATGGAAATTACTCTTGGTGTGGGACTCAGATACCACCCTTGGGTGGCCGAATTGACTGACAAAAGGTGTAAGAAACTGTGGGGGACTGCTGGACCTTCTTGAGGCATTAGCCTGGGTCCTTCCCATGTCTGAATAAACAGGAGTTTTCCTGTTTCTCAGATTGCAAGTTTTCCTGTTTCTCAGATTTCTCAGATTGATTCTTCATTAGTCGGAATTTCTATAACGTGACATTCTCATGTTTACTTCAGCTAAAGAAATGAGACTCCTGTGCTGGCCGGCAGTGAACGTGATGGCTGGAAAATCCAACCTGATGCTGCATAACTGAGCCGTAAGCTTGTTCAATGTGTCTTATCCATATTTAAGGGGATGAATGACGAATGATGTGGTATAGAAACTGGGAGCAAGGAACAGAATTTCAAGAGAATAAGAGCTCAATCAGTTTATTTGTTTTTAATGTTTATTTGTTATTTATGTGTACATGTGCAAGTCTGCAATGTGTTGGGGGATGGCAACACAGGACAGAAGAGGGCATTGAATCCCCTGGAGCTAGATTTACAGGAAGTTCTGTATCATCTGACGTGGATGCTCAGAACCAAAGTGTAGTCCTCTAGAAGAACAAGAAGTTTCCTTAATTGCTGAGCATTTTCTCCAGTCATAAATGCCTAAATGTATTTGTGTTGGTTTCTACACCTATGAAGTGAAAATGGCAATTCCTATCACTTAAGATATTTTTAAGTATTAAAGTAATTTCTTCATTACTCACTACTCAGAAAATTCATTTTCCTGTAATATATAAACTAGTTAATGAACAAACGATAGAAAAAGGAAGGAAAGAATCAATGAATGAACAAAGTAATGGAGGTAGGAACAAAGGAATGAAGGAAGCAATGAATGAACAAAGGCACAAAGGAAGGGGAAAGAAAGAAGGGAAAGAAGGAGAGGGCAAACAATTGCTTCTTTGTTGTGAATCTTCTATGCTAATTTTTTTCCTATATTAATTTATGTGAAAACATTACCTGCTTGAAACATCAACATACTTTACAAATTAAGAGGACTGCACCCAGCAGCAGTTCTGCTCTGCCACAGATTTAAATCGTCCCTTCACATTAAAGTCAACAGTGGTATGAAAGCACGGTGCATTTTGCTTCAATTGAGGTTCCAGCAGGATCCAGCAGGATCCTGGAGTTGCTAAACTAAGAACTTCAGACAAAGAAATAAAAAATAATGGGCTGTAATTAACATGAATTTGCAAAATAATTGCCTCTCTGTGTCACATTTCCTCCCTTGAAGATCTCTTGTCAACAAATTAATGTGTGAGTCTATTACAAAAAAAATCATTCTGATTGTTATCCTTCTTCCAGAAGGGAATAGGACAGAGATAGGACTTATATTAGAATATGATTTTCTAAAAATGAAACTCTTTTTTGACACATCTGTGCAGATTAACAAATACGTCTAGACTGCCATAGCACTATGGAAAGAGCTGAGAACAGAGACATAATGAAGCCTCCATAAGAAATAAGAATCTATTCTCATTGTTCTGCGTGTGGTTGCCCAGTTGTCCCCGAAATGTTTATCTAAAAAACTGATTTTTTTTTTCCGTGCATGCCCTGCTCAAGTATCAGCAGGCTGTACATATCCACATGCAAGGGAATGAAAATAGACCTACCGAGCAGAATATCAAAATGGATTTACGTTTTCAATGTAAGAACTAAAACTATTAGTGAAAAAGGAAAGGAAATATAACAGAAACATTTTAGGATATGGGAATGGATAGTTTTGGGAGTAAATACATCCGAAGTGCAAGGAACAAAAGAAAATACAGAAAAATGAGAATTTATCAAATTAGCTAATCAAATATAGTCATCTGAAGCTTATCAAATACAGTCATCCGAAGAAAGATATAGCCTATAGAATAGGTGAACACATTTTCTGACCATATTCATAATGTATAAATGTATAATGTATGCTTAACAATAATTGAGTATTAAAAAACAAATGATCCTATTTAAAATGAGCAGATAAACATTACTCAAAGAATAATATACATATAAACGACAGGCAAATGAAAACTTCCTGGAATAACTAGTCACTAGGAAATATGGTAGATAGGCATACGTCAATCTTATTCTACCATGAAAATAAAATGGTACCATTTGTCCAACATAGACGGAGCAGAAGTCATGCACTAAGTGAAAAAAGTCAAGCACAGAAAGACAAAGACTGTATTATTTCAGATGTGGAATCCAAAAGTCAATCAATGGATACTAAGTTATAGTTAGAAAAATGACAAACTGATGAGCTCTTGCACAGAAAGCTGACTAGAGATAACAATACTAAATGTTGGTGAAAAGCCAAAAGAGTATTTCACTCTAAGGAAATGCTATCTATTTGAGGAAATACGTTTCTATTGAATTGAATATTACATAAGGTACACATGCATCAAGATATTACATGCTATCCCATACACACACACACACACACACACACACACACACACACACACACATCAGATCAGAATAAAAGCAAAGCTATCATCCCTGGACAGGAAGGGAAAACAATCCGTTGTAAAATGAGATCAGAAATTACCCATCTTATAACCTTTATTCTTCCATTAGAATGAACTAAATTCATAAGAAAGACCACAGAAATCGATGACCATAAGGCTTCATGCATTTGCTGGTGCTTGAAGTGTGGAGCACTGTTATGGAATATTACTTTAAGGTGTGTTATATTTGTTTATGCTGTGGAACATTGGTTTTAATGATGCAAAGATGTGTTGCAGTCTTTTATGTTGCATTCATTTAACTCTGTGAAGCTGTGTTACTGTGCCTGTCTAAAACACTTGATGGTCTAATAAAGAACTGAATGGCCAATAGTGAAGCAGAAGAAAGGCTAGGTGGTACTGGCAGGCAGAGAGAATAAATAGAAGAAAGATCAAGGAAGGAGCAAGAGAAAGAGAAGGACGCAAGGGGCTACACAACCATCAGTGGAGTAAGAAAGATATATAGAAGTAGAAAAAGGTAAAATCCCAGAGACAAAAGGTAGATGGACTAATTTAGTTAAGAAAAACTAAGGCAGAGCCAGGTGGATCTCTGTGAGTTCGAGGCCAGCCTGGACTACCAAGTGAGTTCCAGGAAAGGCGCAAAGCTACACAGAGAAACCCTGTCTCGAAAAAAAAAAAAAAGAAAAAAGAAAAACTGACAAGAAAGAAGCCAAGCTAAAGCCAGGCATTTATAGTTAAAATAAGTCTCTCTCTGTGTGATTTATTTGGGAGCTGGTTGGCAGCCCCCCCAAATAGCCAAAAGAACAAAAGCAACCAACAACAGAGCATATTATTAACTGACTTTAAAACTTACCATTCTGGTTAAGAAAAAAAGTGCAACATATTTAATTACTTTGAAAAATATTAGGAAATAATTGGAGATGTAACTCAATGATAAAGCACTTTTCTAATATGATTGAGGACCAGGATTATATTTCTAGCAAGAAGAAAGGAAAAGGGAGGAAGGGAGGAAGGGAGGGAGAAAAGAAGGAAGGGAGGGAAGGAGAGAGGGAGGGAGGAAGTGGGGAATTAGAGTTAGAGAAAGAAAAGGAAAGAGAAGAGAGGACAGAGGTTTTAAGCAAAGGGAAAGGGAAGGTGGAAAGAGGCAGGCCACGAGAAAGATATTATGAAGCCCATCAAAAGTACATGAATCATTGTCTAATGGCCATTGTAACTAAAGCAGCATCTCTTTACCTATCATATTTGTTTCGTCTTCAACTTGCAAAAGGATATTTGAAATGTGGAGCATGGAATAGGGAGTCAAACTGTTTAACAGTTTCTCATATCAACATCTACCACAGAGAGATCTCTAATCTGTCTTGGATACAAGGAAATAATTTTCTGGATATGCCTGATGTATCAGACTTCATATATTCTTTCTCAATTTATTCTATATTCAACAGTTGCCAAAAGAGCCACTATGGCCCAGTGTTACATTGTTTCTTCTTCTGTTTATCCTCAGTAAAGAAGGAATGCACTGTCACACTATCTGATAGTTCATGTTTCACAAGATGCGTCTTATGGAATTTTTTTTCAAAAATTATCTCTTATTCTCTATTTTCTCCAAAACAACCAATAAAAGATCATAAATACTGAATTAAGAGGGTGGAGTTAGTTTAGTAAAATATGTTCATACTAGACCAGCATCTACCCAATGAATGCATGCTTGTTCACTGTTTTGAACATTGATTAACATAGCATTATGCATAAATATAACAACTTTCATATGTTCTTTCTCTTTAAAACAAGTTTCTCAACTTTTCACAAAAATTAACACACTGCCATCAATAGCACTAGCAAATTAAGGTTATCTTGACTTTCTCACATTAAAAATTAAAACACAAAAAAGTTTAGTGGACTCAAAACATCACATAAATCTGCTTTGTTCTTATTGGCAATACTATCATTTACTTTTTTTATGCTCTACACTTTTCTGCTGGTTTAATTTTCCTTTCAATTATTTTGTACTATGGCTCACTTGCCTACAGGGTTTCCTGACATAGTGCTATAAAGAAACAATACAATTCTCTTTCACACTTTTCTTGTGCTACAGTCAAAGAGACAAACAGGATATTTCCTTTCAGACAGTTGCTAAATTTATATTTATGTCTTCCAGTATTTTGTCTCTTGGCTACTGAGATACACTACTCGTGTGTTCCTGCACTCTCTGGGTAGAATCTGATGTAATTCCTGGCAGGTGCTTTGAGAGGGTTCCAGGCTGTTGGATTCTGGCACCAGGGGCTTTGGAGGAAGTCAAGCAGATCTTTCATAAGACGAGGTTGTTGAAAGGTGCTTTATACGCTTCACAATAGCCATGAAGCTATTCTGCTGCACATCCTTCTTAGTGCCACTGTCTCCATAGTTCTTTTATCTGCAAGACAGTATCTTGCTGGACCTTTCTAATCCCAAGAGCATGTTAAAGCCCCCAAATACAGTAATTACTGGCAGCTTGACAGCAATCCAAGCAAGTCAGCCACCAAATCACATAGCCATGCATCCTAAACACAAAACACTTTTGGAGAGGAGAGATGAGGATCTTTCTACTCAGATCATATGTCCATTGTATTTTCACTCCTTTATGTTACCAAATACATTGTACTTGTATAATTTTATTTAATATAAATAATGTTATTTTCCTTCCTTCCTTTTTGTTTTCAAGCCAGTGAAATGCAGTGTTTTATGTCAATTCTTTCAAGAAAAAAATATTGAATGTATGAGCTATTATTGTAGTTTTTATGAACTTATTAATCATTCAGACAATCAAATAACACTTATTCAGGAATAAGGACCAAACTGATGCCTATTATAAATAACCAAGTTGCAAAGGAGCATTTTGCAGTACAAGATACAACTTTCTCCCTTATTATACTAAAAGGGAGACAGTAGTTACATTGTTCTTTAACACTCTTAGAGTATTTTTCAAACAACTTTTCTTAAGCACTGTTTACAGTAAGTTTTTTTTTTTTTTTTTTTTTTTTAGTTTGTTGTTGTTTGGTTGGTTTAGGTGATATCAATTGCTCCTTTTCAGAAGAATCAGAAGAATGACCTTACTTAGTATCCTGAATCTTAAGTGGTAGGGGAACGAGAATAGTGTATTCTGCTGTATTCTGCTCCTTGTATTTCCTCTCATGGATGGATTTAGACATTATTATATCTAATTGCTACTCATTTTAGAAATATCCAAAATTCATTTTAAAATTTCAAGTACTTTCATCAAAATAGAGAGGGTATTAATGCAAGTTAACTGAAAAAAAAATAGACAAGTTTATGCTAAGGGTCTATAAATTAGAGCCCCTAATTTCCTCAATTCATGACTCATCACTAGACTGGAATCATTTGGCCAGGATCCCAAAGCATTGATTGTTCATGTCATGGGATACCAAATAACTCCTTGAATAGTTTGAACAATTATACATAAATTTTGCCAGAACCCATAGCATTCTAACAAGAATGTGGAACACCAAGCCCTAGAAAGAAATCAGATTAACACAAAGTAGCAGCGTTCGTTTTATAAACAACATTGCAAAGATACATTGTATATATAACATTCCTGTACCCCAAGTTTATGAATCAATTGGGAGTTTCATTGAGTCATCACCATAGATCACATTTACAGTGTTTTCATCTCCTTAAACTGAGTCTCTCTTGCCTGTCTACAGTTCACAGTACCCATTATAGATTGAACCCCAAGAAACTACTAATCTACTTCTGATCTATAATTTTCCCTTCGAGAAATAAACAGAATCATACAGTATGTAGTCTCTTCTTTGAATGAACTCACTTAGTATAACATTACATAGGTTCAACCATGATGCTGATTCTAAAAGTATTCCTTTCTCCTCGCCAATTTTTTTTCTATCTTCATTGCAGTTGGAAGACTTTAAAGTCAGTTCCACTTTTTAACTATTAGATATAATGTTATGAACATTTATGTTAAATCTTTATGTACATGTGTTTTCAGTTCCATTGAATAGATACTGCCTAAAGCATTTTTACTATCTTCCAGTCAGAGCAGCAGTTTATGACATTTCCCATTTTCTGTATCCTTTTTCTATCCCTCTCTAATTGTTTTCCCCATAGAATAAGATAGAACTGATTGAATATTGATGTGAAAATATACTAGGCAAACACCTTTTACTATCGTCCCCCCACACACACACTGGAAATCCACCTTTCTTAGAAAACAGTGGATAATCTCCCCCTCCTCCAACACAAGAGTCCAAGAAGGAGGTGGCTCTGTCTTTCACCGCCACTGAGAGGCTCTTGTGTTCTTCTATGGTAGTTGAAAGCCATTTGACCACATACTTCACTAGTAGTCTCTATTCTCAACCTTGTGAAATAATAGATGCCTTACATTTTATCTTACAGGACCATTATATTGATAAAAACACATGTGAGAAGAGAAGAGTAATGTCAAGAAAAACAGTGAGTCATTATCAACCACACCTATTTACTTAGGGGCACAGGAGTTATCAATAACAAAATAACTAGAGGACACGGAGTTGAGAGGGAAACAGGATAAGGGACACAAGGGCAAGTTGGAGGGCAGTAATCATGCATAGACACAATCAAAATGCATTGTGTAAGTGCACAAATTTTTCAAAAAATAATTAAAATGTTATTAAAAAAGAAACTCTGTCTGGTTTGAACCTGTGTGGGTCCAGTGCCTGCTGTCATAGTCATGGTGAGTTCAAACGTGTATTAGATTGTTGTGTCTGGAAGAAATTGTTACCCTAGAGTCATGTACCATCTCTGGCTCTTACAATCTTTCCATCTCTTCTTCTGCATATATCCTTGAACCATGATGGGAGGATGTCTTTGATAAAGACATCCTATTTGGGACCAGGAAAGGCCCAGCACTAAGAAGGGGAGATAGACATATGAGTCCATGCCTAAGCAAAATTGATTGACAATTGATTACTCTGGGGAAAGGGAAAAATCAATTTTCCCCCCAATGGAGTGTCACTGGGTCTATCAACCACACTTCAAGACAAGTTTTATACTCAGTAGTAGTTGACCAACACAAAAGAGACTCCATGAGTTTGAGGAGGGACTGTTTCATGCGTATTTTTTGTATGCATATTTTTGTCCTATTGTCTTTTTTTCATCTGTTGTTGTTTTATTTTTTTGAGGGGGAAGGAGAAATCTATGTTTTGGTTTTTGTGTTTAGAGAAAGAGAAATAACATGAAGTTGTGTAGATAGGGAGGTGGGTAGGATCTTGGGGGAGTTAGGGAAGGGAAAGGACATAAAAAATATAAAAATTTTTAAATAAAAATAAAATAAGAAAAATAAAGAAAACACTGTTGTCAATACCATAGGATCAGAGGGCATGGGCTATAATGGTATGTTTCTCTGGTCCTGCCTTGCCCTGTGGTCCTACCCAGCCCCATGGCCCTGCAACTGCTTATAAAATAGTCACTCAGAGGCTTAATATTATTTACAAACTGGATGACCTATGACAGGGTTCTAGATAGTTAACTCTTTCATTTTAAATTAACCCATTTCTATTAATCTATGTTTTGCCATGTGGCTGTGACATTACCAGTGTGCTGGCATCTTGCTGCTCCTTGGGCAGTGGCTGGGTATATCTCCCTGCTCTCCTTTCTTCTTTCCATATCTCTGCTTGGATTTCCAGCCTGCCTGCAAGCTGCCTTGCCATAGGCCAAACAGCTTTATTTATTAGCCAGTAGGAGCAACACATATTCAGTATAGCGAGCCACAGGAATATGATATAGGGAGTCCAGTTGTATATAGTAAGTTATACCTTGACTGACCAAAGGTCCTTCAAGTGGGAAGCCATTTATCATGGAATATTTGATGTTATTTAGCTTTAATATTCAGCTGCTCCTCATTATGAATTTCTTGTGCTCATAATTCCCATAGGACATGTATGTGTGAGCATCTTGCTCAGGCTAGTACTTGGATAAGGTCATGTCGGCAGGGCCTGCTGCCTCTGAGCTCCCTGCTCCCTTTTTAGCATTTCAATTGGGTATCTGCCTTTTGCAAATTTCCCCTTTAGCTAGGGCCAGCCCCAAACAAAGCATTGAAGGACTAGCAGGGGATAGAATAGCTCAGACCACCTCCTGCCTTCAGGCCCAGTGGCATTCCAGAGCAATTTGACTGAGAACAAAAGAGGATTTTGCATATCCAGGTGGTGTGAAAGGTGGAACAGTATTCCTGAGAGACAGAACCATGTGGCCAGAGAGAAGAGAGGAAGACAGAGATTCTGTAGAGGGTAAGGCAGATCTCTTGTAGAGTTTTCAGAGCCAGGAGTAAGGAGCTAGGAAGGCGAGATGGAGGACAAAGGAACCGAAGACAAAGATGAGGTCAAAAGCATAGGAGCTTACTAAAACTGTGAGGACAGGGAAAAAAGGCACAGAGAGGAGCTGAATGTGAGGACAGAGCTGAAGCTGTATAGCTAGAATTTTGTCATAGAGGAATAAAGCAAACGGGCAAAGAGCTTGGTGTACATAGATTCTTTTCCCTCAGATAACCCCACGCTGAATGTAGCATCTTCCCCAGGACTCCGGAAGGAATTTTCTCAGGGCTGGAACTTGGGAAAATTCTATTATCACAGCATTCAAGAAGACATCCCACATCAACGGGCAAAGGAACAAAACAAACAATAAATATAGGTACAAATTGTCAGTGAACGTAAATACTTCTCTCAAGGTTAAGAAAGTATATTTCACTGATTTTAGAGTTTCCAAGCACAAGTTAATTAAAACAATGTGCAAATCTCATGGTTTTTCAAGGTTATAAGCCTGACTTTATTCTTCCAGTAATTCTGACTTTCATGCCAGAGGGGAGAACAGCTATCAGATACATATGTAGCACAGGCAGATGGCTTAAAGCATGTTGGATGCTAATAAAATTAGGATACCTAATTCATTGTGGCACTTAGATAAATTACAAATATTTTGATTATCTGGAGAAAGTATAATTTCTCATAACTTTTCATAAGTAAAGCTCAGAAATATTTATGTTAAAAATAAGAATTCAATAGCACATAATTCAGTCTTCATTTGGTAAGCAGAAACCAAAAGCAATTCAGTGTGGTGAACCTGTTTGCACTTATGTTTTTTTGATGAAATAGCCAGAGTCAATTTACAACAGTTTCCAGAGCACAGCTGGCGTGAATGTACATAAAATACAAGGTTTTTCAATGACTGGTGTAAAAAATGACTGAGATCTTCAATGCTCCTTCTGGATAATGGTTATATTTTTATCAGTATATTCAACAAAATTACATTTCATAGAATCATTATCTATAAAAAACAACATCTATTAAATAAATTAATCCCTTTGATTACTATTATCTTGCCTTCTTCAAATTCTCCACCTGGATGATGTAGAGAATATCAAAGCTAACTTAATTATGTATAAGAAATGAATATCATACTATATATATTTCAGAATATTGATGGGTTACTAATCCATAGCAATACTGTACAAGTATTAGCTAGTACTGTCATAGTGACATTTTCATATTTAAGTAGCGATCTGGATCAATGGCTCATTAGAAAGGAAAGTGTGAACATTTGACAGTTTGTGGAAGATAGAAAAAAGCCAATTTTTTTTAATGGACAAAGACATTTTTGGTACAAAGAACCCAGAGATGAAATAAATATACCTAAATTCTATGCCAGTTTAAATTTAAATTGTGTGCCTATAATGATGACTTGGCACCACTATCCCTTTTAGAGTGTGGCTGCTTTCTTATCTAAAAATTAGTTGGATATTGTGTCAATCCCAATATTCAGCTCAATACACATATGAACTAAGAGAATAGTGTTTTTTTTGTTGAAACATGCAGAAGATGATGGTGTGAGGATGAGGAGAATGAAGGAGGGAACATAAGAACTGTATAACTGAATTGTATAATTGTATAATTGAATGCATTTGCTTAAGAAAAGATTTGGTGAGCATTTTGGCAGCAATGATCTGAGATCAGACAGTGAAGTAACAATTGAAACACAAAATTAAATCTACAAATTGTGGAACATTTTCAAAACATGTAGAAGGCACCAGGATTCTTTCATTTCAGGGGCATTTATGACTTGACAGAATCGACCAGTAAGATAGTATTTGGCTATATTGCCAAGATACATAGCACTTAGTAGTCATTGTCTTTGTATAATGTTTTGAAAGCAAAGGAAAGAGGGGCACCATTTCAACTGGATGCACTGAAAATTAAATGTTCTATGAAATGCTGACCATATGTTTTTGGAAAACAAGAACACTTTGGTGATATGCCTTTCACTTACACCTCTTCCATTGCTTTGCTATATGGCAGCTGCAATGGGAAATTAGAGGGGATTTTTTGAAAGGCTGATTAAAGAACATGCTCTCTACATAAAAATAAGCTAATTTAACATAAAGTCACATTACATTTTTTTGACATTTACACTGGAGTTAGAATAATTTTGAGGTTTAATTTAGAATCTTGTCTTTGATTTGTTATGCACTGATTAATCTCCTCCCATTAATGTTTTCTCTTTAAATTCAAGATGCAGTTTAGAAAATGTCCCAGTCCCCACTCTTAGAATATCAAATGGCAATTACTGTCAGAACTTGAAAAGAAGCACTATCAAGTTATTTAATTTGATGTTTCCTTTCAAGATATGGGAACTATTTTTAGAAAATTCATCACATTGTTGTCCATGTAGTATATTAATGTAAAGAGAATACAGGGAACACAGGAAGCAGTGGAATGGAATTTCTACTTCCACTTTTCAAGCCTTTGCAGTCCATATCCCGACCTTGTAATTCAATCTCATGGCACCCAAGTTGATCATGGTGCCAAAATTCATAACATATCACCCTTTCCCAGGATGCATAATTGAATGGATAATGTGTAAGCTTGCATTTATCAGGGTGTTTGCTTTTATCGGGATGCTCCAGCTTTGTTCCTCAGAGATAGATAGGTATAATAAACAAAGTATTCAATATTCAATGTGAGGGACTGGAAAGCGAGGCTTTGTCTTGGTTCTATTCTATAGGACAGCAGTTACCATTTAAAATTGGATCTACACATATCTTAAGCATAGAAGCTGGCAAAAGATTCAGAATAGCAAGACTGTAGGCCCCTCCTTACCTCTTCCAAAATACTATTTTAGAATAACCTATTTAAAGAAGAAGTGCAATGAAGCATTAAGCTTAAAGAGGAACTTTGGCTGAACAATTATTTAGAGTATATGAGTGTTGGGTCTTTTACAGAACACAGAAAATACAAAGGAAAGCTTTGGAGTTGGGAACAAAGAAAATTGATTATATGTAAGGCAAATCATTTTTAAAAGTGATGGATGTTTATCTATTCAAATTAAAATATTTTAACAATCACAAAAATGGGAATGAAGCACAATATGTTATTTATTGTAATAAAAATAATAAAAAAGTTTTTATAAGAAGCATTATTCACTATAAAAATTTCTATCCATTACTAGTAGTTGTATTTATTGGTGAAACACTTAGGAAAGAATGTGATAACTACTGAAATGGTCAATTCATACACATTTTGATTGAATTACTTCAATTCTGTATTTTTTTTCATGCAGACACGTTGTTATATATGAAATCATATTCTATGGCACTAGAAAAGATTAAGAATTCCTACAATGTAATCACATGTAATAAAAAAGAGGATTTAAAATATCCAGAGATCTCTTTATATATCTATATGGAGTGAGCTCTAAAATATATAGTTCAGTAAGAGAAAAATAATATTGATACACCAGAAGAACTTGTATAATGGACCACCATACAAAGGATTTTATAAAGTGCATTTGTTAAAGTCTCTGAAAATGTATTCCAGAATTTGGATAAACAGTGAAATCTCATTTCAAGAAGGTTAATCTTTAGGAAACAGACATCCACCTTTATAAACATGATATGTCTTGTTAAAATTTTGATTCAAAAATAATAAACATAAAAATATAAGTACATATATTAAGGAAATTAATTCTAGGCTACAATAATATTTGGAAAAAAGCAATGGGTAAAATATTTTAACTGATATATTTCTGTTCATTTTTACATACATGAACTGAGTATCTCTGCTTAACAGTTCTATCAATGTAAAAATTATTTTCATTTGTTAAATATTCATCAACATGGTATATAATTAGAATAAATATCGTCTTATTATTTACAAAGTTGTACATCAAATTGACGAAATTTTTGCTAACATCAGGAATATTTGTGGAAATACATTACATATTAGGTTACATTTTTATAATAATCTTGATAAAATAATTATATTTTGAGATAAATGCATAGGTATGGGCCATCCACTTCAACATGAGCTAAATACAAGTGGGCACATTCACCAAATGAAAAATATCTCTCCATATCCTAACACTCCTCAATTTCCAATAGCTCCTCAGCTAGGGATGGCACTTTGTGAGTCCCTCCCTTTCCAAGTGGAATTTTGACAAGATTAAATTTGTGGAGATTATGTTTGTTGAACTATTCCTACATCTCTGGGGTGACGACTATTTGATCATATTGATGATCATTTGATATGTTTTTGTGTTCAGTTTGGAAGTATTTTATTGATAACTTTTGCATCTATGTTCATAAAGAAAATCAGTCTGTAATTGCATGTTTTTGTTGGGTCTTTATGTTGCTTAGGTATCAGAATAACTGTGACCTCATGAAAGAATTGGGCAATGTTCCTTCTGTTTCTGTTTTGTGAAATAATTTATGGAGTATTGATGTTAATTTTTCCTTGACAGTCTGGTATAAAACCATTGTCCATTTGAACTCAATAGAGAGCCTAAGATCCTCATAATCATGTATGTACTGATATCCAGGTTACTATCTCATATCTAATTTCTGCTTAAATCCTCCTTTACAGTATACAAAGTTTCGCATGTTTTTCCTACTATTGCATTACATTTTGCCTTCATGATTTACATCACACAGCTGTTCTGCCTGGGATATCTCTTTTCACTTTTCCTAATTCTTTCCACCAGAGAAAAGTCTTTTTCTTCCAACGATAATTTTCTCACTGAAATCTTCCTCATCCAAGTGGCATGATCAAATTCATCACACATGACTCAATCTCTATTGAATTCTAACACAAACTTGTATCATATCACAATTAGTTTGTGAGTTCACAATTAGTTTGTGAGTTGATCCTTCTATGCCCTACTATTACCTCTTTGGGAAAGAGAAAGTAACACATTTATTTTTATATAATCATTAGCTTTATGATTATCTGGCCCTTGATGATAACTAACAGAAGAACTAATGATTAATGCACTTGTTTATTAAAAAGGATACTTACAGCTAAAAGATGTTTAGAGTCCCCAGCACAGTGAGTTGAAGATAGGCCACAATACCATGCTACATATTTTATGAAAAACTGGGAGAGTTCAAAGGCTCCAAACATTTTTTTAAGTAGATGGAAATGCTAATAATTCTAATTTGTTTACTACATAAAATAATCATGTGTTGAAATACCACACAATACCCCTAAATGTGTGTACTCATTATATTGTAATAAAAACAGAAAAAGAAAGGTAAATTACATCTGACCTACAAAAGAAGGCCATCTTTGCTATTAGAAGTTCTCTGGAAGAAATACAATACAAAATAATAGGCACTTGAAAAAGAGAAGCAATTGCTCTGAAATCTCTACTTCAGGCTCTACATTTGGAAAGAGAAATCAGCACAGAGCTAAATATAATCTGCAAGTCAGGTATCAGAAGTCTCTGACAAGGAGGCCAAGCAAAGCAAAGACATCACTCACGATGAATCACTGATGATGAACTTGGAAAACCCTAAGACTGTTTCTAGGCACCTGAACACAACTCCATGAGTATTTAGTATTTCTGCAGTTCAGGTCCTCCAAGAAAAGTGTGGGCAGGCAATTTGGCGGTTTTTATATAGGGAGGCACTCCAGAATGATAAACATTAAATATGTTTCCCTCTTTACATAGACTAGAGAGTTAAAAGGACAATACCCCCACCTTTTCTGCACTTCATGGAACTTTCTCCAAAACTGACCACATATTCAGGTTAAAGCAAGTCACAGTAACACAAGAAAATTGAACTAACTCCCTCATCTTATCAGAATACCAAGGATTAAATCTGGATATCAACAACAGAAGCAACAAAGAGTTTACAAACTTTTTGTTTGTGGAAACTGAACAAATCTCTGCTGAATGAAACATGGGTCAAGACAGAAATAAGGAAAGAAATGAAAGACTTTCTAGAATCCAATGAAAATGAGGACAGCATAACCAAACTTACAGAACCCAATGAAAGTAGTAGTAAGAGGCAGGTTTACAGCATTAAGTACCTACATAAAATCACTGGGGAAATCTCTTACTAATAAGTTAGCAGCACACTTGAAGGCACTAGAACAAAAAGAAGTAATCACACTCAAAGAGTAGGCAGAAATAAATAATCAAACTGAGGGCTGAAATCAATAACATAGAGGGGAAACAATGCAAAGAATCAATGAAATAAAGAGTTAGTTCTTTCAGAAAAATCAACAAGATAGACAAACCCTAATCCAAACTAAGCAAAAATCAGAGATAAAATATTGAATTTAACAAAATCAGAAATGAAAATGGGGACATGACAGCAGATACAGAGTAAATCCAGAAAATCACTTAAAAACCTGTACTCTACCAAATTAGAAAATGTAAAAGAGATGGATAATTTTCTCCATGGACACCACTTATCAAAGTTAAATCAGGATTAGATGAGCAATTTAAATAGAACTATAACCCCCAGAGAAATAGAAGCAATTGATAAAAATCTCCCAACAATAAAATAAAGGCCAGAGACAGATGGTTTTGGTGCAGAATTCTATCATACTTTCAAAGAAGATATAATGCCAATGTCCTTCCAATTATTCCACAAAATACAAACAGAAGGAACATTATCCAATTCATAACAATGAGGTCATAGTTACCCTGATAACCAAATCTCATAAAAATTCAACAAAGAGAATTACAGATCAATTTCCCTTGTGAATATAGATGCAAAAATATTCAATAAAATATTGGCAAACTGAATCCAAGAACAATCAAAAAGATCACCACCATATCAATGTAAACTTCATCCTATACTTGCAGGGATGGTTAAATATACAAAAATCAGTAAATGTAATATACCATACAAATGAACTGAAGGAAAAAAATGATAGGATCATCTCATAAGCTGTAGAAAGGCCTTTGAAAAAAATCCAACAACCCTTTCATGAGAAAAGTCCTGGAGAGATTAAGAATAAAAGGGCCATACTTAAACATAATAAAGGTAGTTTACAGCAAACTTACAGCCAACATCAAATTAAATGTACAGAAACTCAAAGCAATTCCACTAAAATCAGGAAGAAGACAAGGCTGTCCACCCTGTATTTATTCAATACAGTGCTTGAAGTCTTGGAGCAAAGAGAACTAAAGGAGATAAAGATGATACAAATTGGAAGGGAAGAAATCAGAATATTGTTATTTGCAGGTGACATGATTGTATACATAAATAACCCTAAAAATTCCGCTGGAAAACTCCTACAGCTGATAAACACTTTCAGTAAAGTAGCCGAATATAAAATTAATTCACAAAACCAGTAGCCCTCCTATATACAAATGACAAGGGGACTGAGAGATAAAAGAAACAACACCTTTTACAATAATCTCAAATAATATAAAATATCTTGGGGTAACTCTAACAAAGCAAGTGAAAGTCTTATATGACAAAATTCAAGTCATAAAAAAAAAGAAATTGGAGAAGATATCAGAAAATGGAAAGATCTCCCATGCTCATGAGGCAATAAGATTAACATGGTAACAATGGCCATCTTACCAAAAGCAATCTATTGATTTAGTGTAATCCCCATTAAAATTCCAACACAATTTATCACAGACTTTGAGAGGACAATTATCAACTTTATACATAAAAACAAAACAAAACAACAACAATAACAAAACCCCAAGATAGCTAAAACAATCCTGAACAATAAAAGAACCTCTAGAGGTATCATCATCCCAGATTTCAAGCTATACTACAGAGCTATAGTACTAAAAACTGCATGTTATTGGCATAAAAAGAGGCATGTTGATGAATGGAATCAACTTGAAGACCCAGACACAAATCCACATATCTATGGCCACCTGATTTTTCTGCGAAAAAAAAAAGACAGTAGCTTCAATAAATGGTGCTGGTCAGACTAGATGTCTGCATGAAGAAGAATCTAAATAAATACATACTTAACATCCTGCATAAAACTCAAGTCCAAGTGGATCAATAACCACATTATAAAACCAGATACACAACAGTGAGAACAACAGCTCTCTTCCATACCATGTGGCTGGTAGCTGCAGGACTCAACTAGGAGCTGCCTGGGGACTCTAGCACCAGGCAGTCAGACACCATTATTGTGAGAAAAGGGTATGGAGGTAAAAGAGAGAGAGAGAGGGGTGGGCAGTTCATGGGCTGAAGAAAGGGGCAGACCTGAGAGGTGAGGGTGGTGAGGAACAGACTAATAATGTCCTGCTTGTCTTGAGTCCAAGGTGGTGTTCTGGCCTGAACTATTGCCAAGGGCTGATCTTGGTTCGATGTCTTGAAGAAGCTGAAGGGGCAGGAGTTGATATCTGTGGCTCCTGTTATCACTGAGGGCCCTGCAGAGGCCTATAGTCTGGGCCACAACATGGGATCAGCTTAGTGTCCAAGGGCCATGCTGCCACAGTGGTCATGGCGATCTGAAGATCTACAGTGCTACCTGGGGCCTTGGTGACATCTGGGCCTAGGCTGCTACTGAGGACTATGTCTGGGTCCATGGTCCTACCACAGCTGGAGTCTGAGTTGATATCCAGTGGCTTATGGTGCAATCAAAGGCCACATGGATGCCCAGGGTCTAGGAAACAACCTATGTCCATATTTGTATCCAAGGACTGTGCAGCTACCACCAGGGTCATGCTAAGTTTAGTGGCCAGCACTGTCACCTGGGGCCATGGCATCATCCAGACCAGGGCTGCAGCTGAGGGCTATGTTTGGGTCCATGTTCTCTACAGAATCCAGGGTCTGAGTTGATGCCCATGGCTCCTGATACCATTGAAGGCCATCTGATGCCGGGGATCCCTGCTTCCCTCTGCGGCCATGCTGGTATCCTGAGGCCATGCTACCATGTGGGCCATGCTGAACCAGGTGGCCTATGCGCCATCTGGGGCCCTGGTGACACTCAGGACTGGGCTGCTGCTGAGGACCATGTCTGGGTCAGTGCTTCTTCCCTGGGTGGGATATGTTTCGATGTACATGGCCTGTGTTATCATGGAGTTCATAGGAACAGAACATGTTGAAATCTAAGGTCTGTGCAGAGCTGCCCTTGCTCCTCATTGGCCCTGGGACAGCTGGCCCTGCCCCTAGCTGGATACTGCAACAAGAGAACTCTCACACTCCAGTCCCCCAATCAGGAAAGATGGCCCCACTCCTCACCATGGTCATGCACCTCACCTTGGCAGCATACTAGAGCTGACCCTGTTGCTCGGGACACAGGTGAGGAGGCTCTGTGAAGGTGATAACAGCAGAAATGACCCCATTTCCCACTTCGTCTTCCATGTGGTGGCATGGGTGAGGGAAAGATGCCCTCCCCTTTCCAATCCTTGCTACCCTAGGTGGACAAGAGAGCTGGCCTGGAGTCATAAGAGTTGGAGAACCAGCTTTGTCTCGTGCTAGCTTCAGCATATGAGAAAGTGGGCCTTGTACCCCACCTGAATAGTACACTAGAGCTGACCTGTTGGCTATGGCACAGGTGAGCCTGCCCTGAGGGCATGAGAACCAGAGAGATGAACCCACCCCACCCCCTCTTCTGTCTGCCTTGTGGTGGCATGGGTGAGGGAAAGATGCCCCCCTCCCACTACCTTGCTACCTGCAACAGGTTATAAAGCAGACTGTGGGGGCATGAGAGCAGGAAGACTAGCCCTGCCACTCACCAGGAAGATGGATGGGACCAAATGCATGATGTGAAATTCAAAAAAAAATAAATAAATAAATAAAAGTTAAAATAAAATAAAATAAAATAAACTATATACACTGATAGAAAAGAAAGTGGCACAGGAGATTTCCTGAACATAACACCTACAGTGCAGGCACTAAGATCAACAATTAATAAATAGGACCTCTTGGAATTGAAAAGCTGCTGTAAGACAAAAGACACCATCAACTAGACAAAGTAGCAGCTTACAGAATGGGAAAATATTTTGACCAACTCTTTTTCTAATACAGGGTTAACATCCAAACTATATAAAGAAATCAAGAAACTAGATATCAAAAAACCAAATAATCAAATTTACAAATGAGGTACAGATCTAAGTGGAGAATTGTCAATAGAGGAAACTCAAATGGCTGAGAAACATTTAAAGAAATGTTCAACACCCTTAGCTGTCAGAGAAATGCAAATCAAAACTACTTTAATATTCCATCTTACATTTGTCAGAATGGCTGAGATCAAAAACACAAGTGACAGCCCATGTTGTCAGGATGTGGAGTAAGAGGAACACTCACCCACTGCTTCTGGGAGTACAGACTTATACAGCCCCTATTGAAATCAATATGGTGCTTCCTCAGAATGCTAGGAATCTATGTACCTCAAAATCCAGCTATACTGCTCTTGGACATATATTCAAAGGATGCTTTATCCTACTGCAAGGACACCTGCTCAACCATGTTCAGTGCTGCTCTATTTATAACAGTCAGAAACTGGAAACAACCTTGATATCCCTCAACAGAAGAAAAGATAAAGAAAATGTGGTCCATTTACATAATGGACTATATGGCTCAGCTGTTTAAAAACTGAAATCATGAATTTGCAGGCAAATGCATAGAACTAAAACACTTACCCAGAGCGAGGTAACCCAGACCTATAAAAGATAAATATGGTATATATATTCACTTACATGTGGATATTAGCCATTAAATAAATGACAATCAACATAAAATCCATAGATCCAGGGATGTTGTGTATAGAGGAAAGGACTAGAGAATACACATAGATTCTCTCTGGGAGGGGGAAGTAGAATAGATTTTATAGATGACTGGGGGCTGGAGGGGATGCAAATGGGAAGAACTGGTGGGGAGGAGAAGGGGAGATAGGTTTGATAAATGAAATGCAGGAAGAGACAGCTGGAATGGAGGGGCACTTGAGGGATAGTATGGAAATCTAGGGCAGAGGAAACTTCCTAAAATATGGGACAGCAATCCTGATGAGGCCTCCTAATAATGATGGAGACAGGCCATCTCTCGTTACCAAACCAGGCTTCAAGTAGCTGTGCTGGTTTGCAATCAACTGAATTGTTGGCTAAGGGGATCACATGGAAACTCCCAAACAATCCAAGCTCTTGTTAAGACAATATTTTTCTCTCAGCAAACTAACAGTGGGCCCCACTGCCACCAACTCATTGAACATAGAGAAGTCCAGTTGGTGCCTACAGAGAACTGTCACCCCTATGCACTGCTGTCTTTGGTGAGGAACGTTAATCTGCAGGCTACCAAAAGAGAAATATAACATCAATCCACCCACAAAACCTTTTACCTACAATCTGCCAAGTGTAGTTAGTTGTTTTTAATCTTTTTACTCTTTGGGATGTCTGCCACCCAGCTCTCAAATAATCACACAGGGAGTTTTTTTCTTACTTATGAATGCCCGGCCTTAGCTTGGCTTGTTTCTTGCCAGATTTTCTTAAGTTATCCTGTCTTCTTTTTGTTTCTGGGCTTTTACCTTTCTCTGTTTCTGTATTTTTTTCCTTCTTATTCCTCGTCTGGCTGTGTGACTGGATGGCTGGCCCCTTCTTTTCTCACTCCTTGATCTATTGCTCTATTTTCCTTTGCTCTTTTTTCCCTTCTATTTATTCTCTCTGCCTGCTAGCCTTTCCTATCCTTTCTCCTGCCTCATTATTGGTCATTCAGCTCTTTATTAGACCATCAGGTGTTTTAGACAGGTATAGTAACACAGCTTCACAGAGTTAAACAAATGCAACATAAAAGTATGCAACACATCATTGCATCATTAAACAAATGTTGCACAGCATAAACAAATATAACAAATTTTAAAATAATCTACAACAACCATGCCTGCAAGATATGCTGTGGCAATAGTGGCATAGAACTTGTGGGAGGAGTCAACCTATGACTGATTTGATTAAGGCCCTCTCCACCAGCTGGAACCTTTACCCGACACTGCCAGAGTGACCAACAACCATAGACTACTAAAGTAGAAAACATGACTGGTCTAAGAAAAAAAAGTAACAATAAAATGACTCCTAATTATATTCTGCTATATTGGTTGATCAGTGACTTATTCAGTCATCATCAGAGAACCTTCTTCCTGTACCAGATGAACAAAGATGAAGATGCCCACAGTCAGACTATAAGAGCATCCTTGGAGCACACAGCTCCAGATGGGATGTCTCCATCAACTCTCCCCTGAGAGCTCAGAAAACCTATGGAAGAGAAGACAGAAAGAGTGTAAGACTCAGAGGGCATGGAGGACAGCAGGACAACAAGACCCTCTGAATCAACTGAGCAAGACTCATATGAACTCACAGAGACTGAAGCAGCAAGCACAGGGCTTACATGGATTAATACCATGTCCTCTGCATATATTTTATAGCTTTTACTTTAGTGTTTTTATGGGACTCCTAAGTGTGTGAACGAATGGGTTTCTGATTTTTTGATTGCTCTTGGGGCTCTTTTTCTTCTGTTGTGTTGCCTGGCCACCCTCAATGTGATAGTTCTCTTTTATCTTATTGTGTTTTACTTTTCCATGTTTGGTTGTTATCTCACAGAAGCCTGTTCTTTTCGAGTAAGAGACATAAAGGGAATGGATTCTGATGGGAGGGAATGTGAAGAGGAACTGGGAAGAGCAGAGGAAAGGGAAACTGTAATCACAATATATTGTATGAGAAAATAATCTATTTTAGAATAAAGGGGAAAAAAAGAAAAAGAATGAACAAAAAACCACCTCTCTCTTCCCCTGACTGAGCTTGCTTATATTATAACCAAAGAGGGTTTCTCAGTTTCTGGACAAGAGGATGGACAGAATCTGCACACAGTGTCAGGGTTGTTGTTGGTCTCAATTTCTTGGCTCTACTATATTTAGTTTATTTCATATGCAGGTACACATGATGCCATCAAATAAGCCTAGGTAGGATGGTTCTTAGGTAAGCAATACAAGATTCTTAGTGCAGCTTTTACCAAGAGTAGTTGAATAATTTAGCAACTCATTTTTCTCTAGCATAAATATCGTGTCTTTCCTATTAATGTTTAACCCTACTTCAAACATAAACTATGTTTGCATATGTAAGTACTTATCAGTATATGTTCTAGCCAATTAATTATCTTCTAAGTAGAGGTAGCTCTTACAACCCTCAACGTTTCTCAATTAGTAATAACCTATCTTTTAATTTGTTTACTGGAAGAGTGGTCCTTTCCCCTCCTTGAACAAGTTTTCAAAACAGAACTATCAAGTTAGCAAACTAACTTTACTATTTTATTTCCTTACTCTAACATTTATCAGCACAGCTGTATTTACTTGAAATTGATGAAAGTTATTTCAGTGTCATTCTTTAGAAATCAAACGTGCATCAGGACTGGGGAGATGCACTGTCAATAAACCACTTGCTGAACAAGCATGATGTCTTGAGTTTAGATACCCAGAACCCAAGACAATAGACCCAGGCACTGCAATGTGCCTGTAATCCCCGTACTGTAGAGGCAGGAGGATCATTATTACTTGTGGCCAGCCAGTCTAGCTAAATAGGTCATTTCCAGGTTTAGTAGGAGAACCTGTCTCAAAAATTAAGATGGAGAGCAAAAGAGGAAGATACCTGAGGTTGACCTCTGGCCCTACACATGCATATACACGTGTTTGTACACTAATACACATGGGCACACATACGTACAAAATAAAAAGAACATGTATAATTACCCACATCATACAGTGGAAATTTTAAAAATTGTAGATGTTTTTATGAAAAAGAAAAATGTAAATAAAACCAAGAGAGCAACTGAGTCTCTTAATCACAAGTGTTTTAATTCAATCCTATATAATTGGAAATTCGAAGTTTCTTGTCTTTTTAATACATGAAGTTGCAAATATGTGTCACTTATAAATATCAGGATTATCAAGTCATGCTCATTTGAAGGGTTATAGGCACAGAGACATTTTATCAGAGCAGTTTTTGAATTATATGATTATAGATTTTAAGGGGAAAACATTCCCTAAATAGTCAGCATTTAAAACAAAGAACCCCTTTAATTTTAAGAATCCCACATTCTGTGAACACTGACTACTAGTATATGGATATAGGTGACTGTGGAATGTTCAACCTTTAGTAGAACGATCTATATCATATATATCATCTCCATCCATGCCCTAAAAGCTCAAGAATCTTTAAGGAAGAGGAAATAGAAGATTTAAAAAGTCATGGGGACTGAGTAACTACAGCTAAACAGTATTCTCTGGACACATCAGGGCAGATGCACATAGGAACATTAAGTGATTGTGACAGCATAGGTAAGACTTGCAAAAGCTCAAAGAAGACAAAAATGAAGGGAGGGAGGTGGTCAGGAAGTCCCACCCTTAGCTGAGGAGCTGTGGGCTGCTAAGGAAAGGGACAATAAGTTTTCTTTAATGATATGAATCCTGGTAGATACACCATGCTGCAAGGCAGACCCTAAACCCAAGAGTCCTTGGACAACACAAATCAGACTAATTTTTAAAGTAGAAATAGAAAGAAGGTCAGTTTGGGTGGATAGGGAATAAGGGTAGATCTGGGAGGAATTGGAAGTTATGAGCACAATTCATAGTATGAAATTCTCAAAGATTTAATAAAAATATTACTTAAAAAGGCTGTCTATGTAGCCACATCAAATAAATATTGAGAAAATAAAGATAAAAGTGCAACAAATCAAAATTTTCTAATATTATATTTGGTGGCAAATAGAAAAATCCTTATCTCTAAAAACCATACTCTGTAATTACAAAACTCATGGTTATGATATTGGTCTTTCTGAAGTTCCTTCTGCATTTGGACTGAGACTGCAATATTCTTATTGATTCCACATTAAAATTTAATGGTTTAAATTTATCTTGGGTAATATTACTTTAATAAAAATTTTACACTAATTTTCTTACATGGTTGATAAAACATGACTGTATCAAACTTATTATGCTTTGAAAACAAGAGTAAAGGAAGGCTAGGTTATTGAGATGAAATTAGAATGAACAAAATCAAGGTTTTTAAATTATTTACAAACATGTAAAAATAGCATGCATTTCACATTGACAACAACACAGAGCATTTTAAAACTGAGTTCCACTTAAAGTAATTAATTGTAGTTGGTTAACAAGAATGATGTTGGAAATTACCTCTCATCGATCTGTTTTCTTTGATACATTTGCAATTTGATGCCCTTGGGGGCAAATGCTTTTAGAATAATTCAGCTTTAATTATAGTTACTATAGTTACTATAGATGGAAATTTGTGAAAAACATTGATTTCCAAACAGTTGGCATTACATAAAACTGGTGCTTCAGCTTGATTTTCTGTGACCACCTTTTCCATTCTTGTCTTCTGTATCACAAAATTATTTAAAGTAAGTGACACAAACGCTGATCAACTTACAGTCTTTCCATTTGATGGCCCAAAATGTAACAAACAAAAATGAAAGAATACAACACTGGCTTTTTCCCAGTTTGAACAGTCATTGCACAGTTCCTTCCCTTCTTTCAGACAAGTAACCAGTATGTCACAAGGCTAGAAATAAGCGCAGATAACAGCAATGAACTCTTTCCTCTGCTAAGAAATCTCTAACTTCACTTTAATCAAAGCTGTTGAGCATCAAAGGATGTGAAATACAAAGTAGTCAGAGTTGAGTAGAGTGCTGGATAATTCTCAGTGTATTTGAGGAAAGCACCAGAAAAGCAGGCATTTGGATGAGGTAAATTTACACTTATTAAAACACTCAAAAATATACCATAGGTAATAATCCTATGCTATTAGATGAATTGATGGGATATCTTAATGGGTACTTTCCTCATCAACTTTTTACATTATGTAAAATTGTATACCAGGTTTCTATATAATTTGTACATTAGACTGAAATCCTATGCTTTATTTTGTGTATCTTTCTTTAATTTTGATATATGCTGCACATTTGAGTATCTTGTCCTTTTTAAAACTTGAATGTATGTATGTATTCATGTTAAATAGCAAAGCCCTAGTAACTTTTTCTTTGTTCCTTCTTCTTTTTCCCACCTGAATTTCATCTGCAGGAGCCACAGCTACAATACTCCCTTTCATGTTGGGATCAAATCCACACTCTCTCTCTGATCTGACAATTCCAATGTATCTATGTGGGACTAATCCAGAACTTATAAATCTAATGTTACGGCACTTGTTTCACTTTCTTAGACAAATGAAGTGTTTCCATGATGAGAAACGGAATGCTCTTCCTAATTCTGTCTGTTATGTAAATTATCTCTTGGTTCACTGAATACTAACAAATAAAATATCTCACTGTGAAGATAAATGCAGGAGGAATATAGTAAAAGTAACTTATGAAAACTCTTTGATTGGCAGCACATAGGTGCATAAAGAAAAATGTCTTTTCATATGTGCAATAACTTCCATTTTACTTGAGGAAACTTAAGAGCACACTTGTATAAGATATCACTCATTAACATGGCTAATGATTAATTATTAAATAAGGGAAAAATATAGGATCAATCACAGATCTATCCATCACAAGTTAATTATGTGATATTGACTACCCAGCCTTATTTTCATTCACTGTGATAAAAAAAATGTAAAAATAAGATCAGATGGCTTCTAAATTCCCTTTATACATACTTCTAAGTTATTAGTTACTTATACAGTCATGTGTTATTAATGTCCTTTCCTTTGTTGAATGTAGGGTCTGATCATGATTTAGTATCTTCATTTCCTTTCTTATTACAACACAGCCATCTCAAGATAAGCTGGTTTGGAGAAGATCATTATAAACACTTTCTGAGATTAAAACTTAATTATAACATTTCTCCCTCCCCTTTCCTCCTCCATATGCCCATCCCCACTCTCCTTCAAATTCATGTCTTCTTTTCCCCCTAATCCTTATTATATGCATATATGTATAAATGCATACATTCCTAAATACAACCTGCTCAGTACATGTAACACTACCTGTGTGTATGTTGTGATCATGCAGATTACCAGAAAGGTTGTGTTTTATTTATCTATTCAATTGATTATAAAACACATTGGAGTCACTTCATCATAATACTCTTTTTTTGCCACAGTAGAATATAGCTACCTTCTGTAATTATAGACTTTGGTTTAGCAATAAAATTTCACAGATGGATATTTCTCCAAAGAAAAGTGATTTCTTCATTGACCTTGGTTTGTATTCACTTAGCAAAAATGTTACTTGTAAATTAATTTTATAATATTATCTTGTCTTATTTTATGCACAAATTCACAAATTGTATAGTGAATGTACAATATTTGATATAAAGGTAGATGGGAGGATGACATATAGCTTTGGTTTTGAACACTAAATTGATTTTAGGAAGAAAATGAGCAATGTTTAAAAAGTAATAATAATAGAAATGACACAAAAATAATTAGCAGAAAAATCAGAGACAGAGACAAGAGCTACAGAGTGACTATGTGAATCCACATCTGTGAAACTGAATTACAACGAGGAAGATATCCATATGGTAAAATAACTACAATCATTTAAAAGTAGTGTGTTCTCTATTGTGCATATGTACCACATAACCCAAACCCAGAAGGACAAACATGGTATATACTCACTCAGAAGTGGATACTAGATATAAAGCAAAGAACAATCAGACCGCATCCCACAGAACCAGGGAGTCTACATAGAAGGGGGGAACCTAGGATGACTATGGCTTATAATAAGTTTTGGTATTACTCAGTCACTGGGCAAGCCTCAGAGAAACATTTCACTATTAGGATAAGAATTTGTACTGTATCAAGCTGATAATAAAAAAATAAAATAAAAATGAAAAAAAAGAATGTAAAAAGAAAGTAGTGTGTTCTCTCCTAAATATATGAGAAATATTAAACATGTCTTCTAGAAATAAATAAATGGGGATGATGCACACCACTTATGTTTTTGTTGTATCTGTTTATTTGGGTTGGAGATCATCACATCCTTTGTATACTTGAAACTGCCCAATTGTATGTGTTCCTAAGAATTTATAAACGAAGTGCCCACTGTTTGGAGTACTTTACTATTAATCTCATATATAGAAGGATAAAAATCTTTTTATTAGCCTTTTTTCACTAAGAAATTTTTTTATTCATTTTACATACCAACCACAGATCCCCCCTCTCCTCCTTCCACCTGCCCTTCCCAAGCCCCTCCAAACCTAGACCCTCTTCTCTCCTCCAACAAGGCAAGGTCTCCCATGAGAAGTCCACAGAGCCTGGTACATTCAGTTGAGGCGGGTCCAAGCACCTCCTCCTGCATTAAGGCTGTGCAAGTTGTCCCCCCATAGGTAGTGGGCTCCAAAAAGCCTGCTCATGCACCAGGGATGGATCCTGATCCCAATGCCAGGGGGCCCCTTAAGCAGATCAAACTACACAAATGTCTCAGTTATGCAGAGGGCCTAGTCCAATCCCATGGAAACTCCACAGCTTTTGGCCTGAAGTTCATGAGTTCCCACTAGTTTGTACAACCTACAGCTCCAAAGAAGCTAGCTAACAAGGAGGACCCTAAGAGGAACACGTGGATTTATTAGCTTTTGAACTCATTTCTCATCTGGTCAAAGATATGGAGGAATGATAACAAACTGAAAAGTTGTGTGCATCAAAGGCAATATTCAAGAGAATGAAGGGACAGCCAGCGAAATGACAGTAATTATTTGCAAAGTATACATATCAAGGGTGAATGTATAAAAAAATAAACGAAATTCAACCAACAAGAAACTGTGGTTTCCAATTGTGAGAATCTAGGAAAAGAAGGGAATGAAGAGAGTTAGATGGATAGGTTCGCAGGGCATGGGGTGGGGGACAGTCAAGGATAACAATAAACCAGAAGAGAACAGAGAAACAGAAAAGAACAGGGCCAACGACCTCCATAAGTGTTCTGTCTTCCACACATGCTCTGTGGCATATGTGCCTACGTACATACACACGTGTGAACACACACACACAAAAAAAAATAAAAAGTTAATGAAATATATAAATGATTGATTTTAATTAATAGTAAAACATTTCTTCAGAAATCGGATAAAATTTTATCTTGTGAAATGTATATAATACATATTCATCAATTCTGAAAATTATCTATTTTCACTTAAGTTAGAAAGTCATCCATAATTGGAATTAATAAATTATATATTATATTTACCTGTTGACATTTAAATTTATGACAGATCAAGTATCCCAAATGTAACAATTAGAAATTATTTACCATTTTTCCAGGTTTCCAAGAATGAAAGCTTTCACTTACTATGATTTTTGTTTTACCTCAGAGTTTTCAGAGGAACAATCCATGATATATATATCTAATCTATTGTCTAGAAATTAACACAGGCTGCACTCTTCAGAACTCCTCATCAAATACATTCCAAAGCTTTATAAAAAGTACCATTTCAAAATGCAAATTATTAGGCTGTTTTTCAAAGATATTGAGGTTAACGTACCTCATTATATGTGCTAACATTGAGAACAAGCTTTGGTGTACCCAAAGAGTTAAGATGTGCAAAGAAAATATCCAATTTTAAAGAAACTAGTACATCATAGATTGTTCTAACACACTATGCTGAAAAATACTATTTCAATGAATGCTTAAGTTTATTTTTCTAGCAAAGAGGAATTGCCATGTTCATTTGGCTAATTTTCCAAATATGTTCAGTTTATTGGTTATAATCTCATTGGGGCAAAATAACTAGCCTTGTAATTTTATTGTATATGCATAATAAAATAAATTTTAAGAGTGTGTATTGAAGGGATTTTTGGAAATGCTTGAAATTTAACACTTAAATGTACTTGTTTTATAATTTCCATAATATTAGGCACTATTGATTTTATGAGTGTTCCCTTCCAACTTCCTTGGAAATAAATCAAATCTTTCGTTGTCCAAGCTGCATGGCACAACTATTTCAGATGCTCTGTCTATACAATGACACCTCATAGATAATAAAAATCCAATCTAAGTACCAAATTTTACGTTTGAAAATTGCCCAAAAATGAATCCCTAAAACACTTTCAATGAACTCACTAACTATTTGGAACTTCTTCTTCAATCCAATAAATATACTCATGGAGGCAAAACCAAACAAATTAAACCATCCATTAAAAGCACAAGAGAAATTGGTTATTCTCAGTACAACATTGCATTTTCACACAAAGGCATTCATTCACCATTATGACCTATAAAATTCCAGACTCAAAGGATTTCAACTTCACTAAACTTGTTGCCAATGGCCCTAAATATTTTTCTATTGCTTCCTCTTGGATTTAGATCTGATTAAGAAAAATCTAAATAAACAATTAATGCAAATTGTTAAAAGTATGTTCATACAATTTGAATCATTCTTTGAATGATATTACAATTATAAATTATATAATTATAAATTATATATTATAATTTGAATTACAATCATTCTCCGATTCCCTTTTACACTCTGACTTACCCTCAATTTTACCTGACAGTTTTATTCATAGGAAATGGAGCTGCACCACTAAATCTTGTGTTTGTGTTTAGGGTTCCTTGTTGTTTGTTTTGCTTTGTTTTTCCCATGAGATTGTGGTGATCAAATGAAAATATTTGGAACACCAGTAGTTTGGGATCAGCGTGGATTATATCAATAAAACAAGGGCACAACAGTAAATGAAGACTAAAGACAGTTTTCTTTCATATGTTATCATTAACTAGCTTTCCACAATAAGGAATTTATCCCTAACATAAAAAGACTCTTTTTCTTTGAAGTAGCATAAAAAAATATTCTCACTTTTATGTGGAAAAAATTATTTTATTATGCATGAAGGTTTTAGTTGCTTTTGCAGTACCAAAACATATTAACCCCTACAGAGCCAAAATCTGGAGTCAAAGTATTAATTAAAAGTGATTGGTATATAAAATGAATAAAAATATTCTTAATAAAAAATACTGAAAAAAAAACCTTCAAACTATTACCTCCAAAAGGAAAAGGGCTACACATTTCATTCACCCATTAGATATCCCAAGGAGTTTTCACATTCCTACAGATATTAGTTCCTGAGAGAAATATATTTGTTCCAGAGGAAATTGGGAACCATTTTAGTTGGTTTATGCTGTCCAGCTAAAATGAAGTGACTGTTGACTCTAAGTTAGAAAAGTAATCCCATTCCTTAAAGAGCTAAGTCCTGAGAATATTTTTAAAAGAAAATGATTTGCACTTCCCTCTCCCACACAATCAAAGAGGCAAACTTGGCAAGAGGTGCTGTACTCCCTATTATCATAGCTCTACAGGCCTGGAACTATTCACACACTCATTTATCTTAGCAGTGCTTTAGTGTTATAATCTCTGCAGAAAAAATCAAGACTGTATAGTTTAATTTGCATTATGAAT